>NC_072410.2:109003712-109306742 GCF_028858775.2 Pan troglodytes
GCTGGTCTCTGACTCCTGACCTCAGGTGATCTGCCCACCTCGGCCTCCCAAAATGCTGGGATTACAGACGTGAGCCACCACCCCTGGCCGAGACAAATCTTTTCTATAAAAAAGCAGGGGATGGATAACTAACTAGAATCAAGTTGTAAGTTGTCTTATAAATGTTCTTGGAAGGAAAGTTTCTAATTCTATACCCCGATTCGTTGAAAGCCATGAAAATAATAGAAAAAGACAATTTAGAAAATCCTTAAAGGGCTTTCAAAATAAATTTTTGGAGAGGGTTATTTATCAAATTTGAGCTGGGTCAAGCCACTAGAATTCTTTCAGTTGCAAATGTCAGAAAATCAAAATCAAACTGGATTAAAGAATAAGTTGATTTATTACATTATTGTAAACAAAAAGTCCAGAGGCAAGACTTCCTTCAGGCATGGCTTAATAAAGAAATTAACTCCAATTTTGTAATATTCTATGTCCTGTTGCCTTGGCTTGATCTTTTAATGTGTGTAGCTTTCTTGATGGTTATAGCACAGCTACTATTAGCAACTGGGGACATGCAGTTCCTTGTTTATATTCAAATATTAAACTTTGCACTAATTGGTCTAACCTGGACCAGTAGCTATAGAAAGAAATTCTATGATTAGCTTAATATTAAGTTATTGGCTGTCCTTAAACACATTTTTGGCTAAAGGATGTGATTTCAATTGTGAGCTTACAAAAATCAGAATCCCCTTACATACCACAAAACTATACTCTAAAAGTAAACCTGGGTATCAATATTAAAAATACACTAGAAAAATGTGGGCAATTACTGACATCCATGCTTTGGGTATGTAGTGAGAAGCAGGATAAATTCTATTTTTTTTTCTATATTTTCTTGTGTTAGCAATTAAAGTTTAACAGTCACATACAGTCAGCCCTCTGTATCCATGGGTTGTGCATCATGGATTCAATCAACTGTGGATTTTAAATGTTTGGGGGGAAAAAAAGGATCATTGCTTTCAGTACTGAGCACATACAAATTTTGTTTCCTGTTATTATTCCCTAAACAATATAATGTAACAATTATTCACACAGCATTTATATAGTATTAGATATTATAATTAATCTAGAGATGATTTAATGTATATGGGAGGATATCTGTATGTAAAATACAATTACTACATCATTTTATGTAAGGGATTTGAGGACTTGTGAATTTTGGTAGCAGTGGGGTTGGGGCAGTCCTGGAACTGATTCTCCATGGATACTGAGAAACAATTTACATTAAGTTGTTAAAATTCCTAGAAATAAATGTACTCATAACTATCTTTTAGTTTTATAACTATAATATAAGACTTCATGATAAAGATGAACAAAAACAAAATTAATCTTAGTTTCTGGACTTTTGTACCTATGAATAAGATTAGCTATTTTCTGACCTAAGACCACAAATTTTGATTAAATTACAGTTAAATAAACAGACAAATGAAATCTTTGGCATATGCGCTAAAACACTAAAGTGTGCCTTTCCCCAGGATGACCAAGAGTGCACTAGCAGGGCATTGCTTTCTAGTAGCAGAAGAGCAGATCTCTTAAAACTTCTTTGCTCATTTGCTTTATTCATTTATATACAAACTCAATTAAAAAAATAAAATGATAACTATGGAAGTAGTGAACACTACTTGGTAGGCATGCTTATGTGTGCTCTCATTTAATTCACCAAACAAGCATGCAGGTTGTTACAAAGGGGATAACTAAAGCTCAAAGAGAAGCTAAATACTTTGTCACATTTGCACAAATTAGCAAGTAGAAGAGCCTGGATATTAGGTCAAATGGGATACTTGAGAAGGCAATTCCTACCTTACTTTTTTCTTTGACATATTAACTTCTAGGATTTTCCAGCAGATATATTCAAAGTTAATTGAATTTAGCCTAGTTAATTTCCTAATGAAGGAAGTCCAGATGATTGCCTTTCGGATCTACTTCTTTGTACATGTCTTCCCGTAAATAGAATTGATATGTATTGCCTGTATTCTCTTTACAGTAGTATGACCAAATCTCTGTCTTTGTTGACCAGATCTGCTTTTCCCATTTAAAAAAAAAAAAACTGTCTTAAAATTATTATATCTAGGAATTGATATTTTACCACTATCTCACCATTCTTTTAATGGATTCTAGTAGTCAATTGAGTTCTTTATTCCACAATTAAGAAATATTAAAATGTCAACATTTGCTAAGAGCAATGAGAGCTTGGTTTATATTCATAATAAGGATTGCTATATTTTTTTTCCTGAAACACTATTTAGACAGGTTGTATGAATCAAAGAGTGGTAGTAAATTAGGGGAAAAAAATAAGAGAATGATAAAGTTTACTACAGAAGAAGTAAATTCTCAAAGAAAGACAGGAAATAGTAAGATATTCTTCCCTCTTGCCTCTAATTATCCTTTATGCTGGAAGCACAATTGGGAGGAAAATGCCAGGATTCTCTGCTTCTTATATCTAATTGCCAAAGTCATACTACAGGAATTACGTTCTTAATTCAGGGTTTTGTCTCCCTTTCTATTATGTATATATCGTTTAAACCTATAAAGTCTATTCGTCATGCCTCTTTTTTAAAAATAAATTTTCATACAATGCTATTTCATAATAATTTCTGTTTCAAAATTATTGGTTTTAGTATTTTTCAAGAAATTATGAGTTTAAATAAATTATTTTTTTCTTTTCTTAAATACCTATTTTTGGGGAATGCAGAGCTGCGTGTGCCCAAGTGTTTCTCTTTAGAGAATATAGTGCCCATGACTGTTATGTTTTCAGTTGTGAAGAAAAAATGCTAAAAGTTTCCCTGACTAACAAGGTCACCTAATCATCCCTAGGAATCAAAGTATCTGTAAATGTCACCTCACTTGTTCACAAATTTCCAGCTGCTAAGACAACTATGAAGACTTTGCTGGAGTGTTCAGTTTTTCTTTTCTCTGACCTCTAATACATGTTTGAAGGCCACTAGACAACTAAAAGCTGAAATTTTCACCAGGAAAGTGGCCTAATCAAACTCATTCAATCTGTTCATATCTATATAAGCAGTTGAACGTCATGCTGTGTTACTTTTAAAATACATTTTTCTTAAAGTATTTTTCTTTGAAGTTGGTTGCGTTCTTGCCAAGTGGAGTAGGAAATCACAGGATCTGCTTGCTAATTACACGACAACATTCAGGTAAGGTTTTTTCAGCAAGGATATATTAAATTCAACACTTTTGATATACCACATTGGCCTAACATATGTGGTTTTTCAGGTGTCTTGAGGCATCCATACTTAGGTTAATCAGATTTCTATTGTCGCAAAGACCTCATGAGTCTCACGAAAGGCACAAGATAGGCACAGCCTGATATGTTTGACCAAGCATACAAATAGTTTGTATACAATGGTCAGCCACAAGCTTTCATACCGTGGTGTTAGATGTGCAAATAAGTCATATTAAGAGAAAAGAGACTCAAGAAACACAACTTCGGTTTGTTCAGTGAAGAGAAATAATCTTGGTGTCTCATTATGTGATGTCACTAAAGTTGACCTTTGTCTTAGTTTCTGGGAAACCTACACTAGTGTCACATAGTGAACTAAAAAAATTAATGATTGAGTAAAATGTTTAGACTTACATTGGTATGTAATCACAGTGATGGTGACCTTATAAGGTTTCATTCAACTGAAAGCATACCTGATAGGAAAAGAAGGCCATATTAAAAATACTATTTGGAAAACAGGCATAAAACAGAATATTCTAATCTATTTTAGATTCACCCTAAAATAGGTAAGATTAACAGAGATGAGAAAAGATTCAGTTTATGCTGAGCATCATTCTTAGAATAAATCTCCTTCCACACACCTACACACTTGAAGGTGACTACTTAGAAGCACGTATATGCATATAGCAATTGGAGAACAAGCAACTAGAAAGTCCCATATAGAGTGCAACACTAACTGAAGGAATCTGATCCCACATTGCAGAAGGAGGAACACACTGGGTAATTTATAAACAATTGTTTCTTTAGGCCTTGTTTATTTCTTATTTATATTTGAATTAGTACGGCACCTGGTGTAAACTTTGGTTATGTTGGACTCAAATTGCACATTTATTTTAAAAGTGTATATTATCTAAATATCCACATTAGCTCTTGGGGGAAAAGTGATAAAGACTACTTGACATGAGGGACAGTGGGCCATTGGCTACATTGGTTATGGAGGCTGTGAGGAAAAACAAACTGCTTCTATTTGTTAATTTGATTCTGTTATGATATCTTCTCCTTTTACTTTGTGTCATGGGTGGCAGTTTCAAAGGTGGTAATGTTTGTTCTTGTGCAATATAAGTGACACCATTATTATTGCAACCAAACCATCGTACTTACATCCACCCTGCACCCTAAGAACTGAAACCACATTTCACTGTCTACTTTAACATGATTTCTCTATTCCTCTGATTTCATTAGCATGACTTCATTGTTCTGGCAGTTTAGATCAGTACGAAAACTTCCCAGAAGATCAATCAACTTTGCGATGAAAAACTTCATTAGTTTGCTGTGCTATAAGATTCACTGAATCCTTTGTGTCAAAATCCTCACCTTAGTGTTCCCAACAATTCTGTACTATTGTGTCTTGATTTGA
Source organism: Pan troglodytes (assembly GCF_028858775.2). Classification (NCBI taxonomy): domain Eukaryota; kingdom Metazoa; phylum Chordata; class Mammalia; order Primates; family Hominidae; genus Pan; species Pan troglodytes. The sequence continues at coordinate 109,008,347 of NC_072410.2, forward strand.
ATCCACCTTAAATCAAACTTCCAATATCTCCATCTGATCTACTGCCAGATGAAACACCAACCTTATATCAAACTTCCAATATCTCCATCTGATATACTGCCAAACTTTATGAGGTAACGTTCCCCATGACCTAGGTCTGTAATACATGCAACTTTGACTTTTCAACAGATTGTGTTGGTAACATTTGGGGAGTCAATTTCTGACAATTTTTGAGGCCAATTTTTTTACAATTATTTACCACAACAAGCAATTCCACTTGTGTTTCTTATTAACAATGTCACCTTTCCTTATCTTACCTGGAAACACTTGGCATTATTCTCTTTCATAGGACTAAAGTTTCCTAGTTCATATCATGTAGATGAGACACCTTTTCTTTTTTTTTTCTCTCGGGAAAGAAGAAAAACTTTTGAAAATGTAAATTTTGACAGTTAATCTTTTTTTCTCACGAGTTACAAAGGAGATATTACTGTTTGTCTGAAAAGTTAATTTCAGAACTTCTGGTTCCAAAATGGCAAAGTCCCTCTTGGATCGTCCCTCCCAGAGAGAAATATTGTAAACTTTGGGGAAAAATAATAGAATGCAAGTAAATCTGGAAGGAAACAAACATTTATAAGAAGGGAAAGGCACAAGGTGAGTTTCTAGAACTAATAGCTTAAGACTTAGAAGTGACCAAATTTAGCGCCACACTGCGTGGTTAGAATTTGAAAGAAAACACACAGTCCTTCCAACATGAAGAAATATAAGTGTTTCAGGCAACCAACACCACTTAAAAGTGAAAGGGAATCTAGTAAAGGAGAAATCCAGAGCAGAAAGCACCACATGCTGTCTATGTAGATTCTCTGCCAACACCTCTGACTGGCTCCTGAATCACTGCATACATGCGTGGTCCAGATTTTAAGAAATGTGCTAAAACTTGAACTGCTCGCCAAGAGAAAGGGCTTACATTTGAGTCGATCTAAGTTAATTGCCTACTAAAACAAACAAACAAACAACAATACAAATACTTTTCAGAGGACTACAACATAACCTGACTTCCATAACAAAATTTTCACAATCAACTGGATAAAATTCACAATTATCCAACAATAAAAAACGAAACAGAAAAACATGAACCATTTTCAAAAGAAAGTAAATGGAAAGTTTGTGAATTTATGACTATTTGAGGCTTAAAATATCTTTAAACTCTCAAAATTCTACAGGGATGAGAAGACTGAAGAAGCCACTCTGACACCAAAAAAGGGCAAATTATTTAATAGCCACATGTGATGAAACCAAGGAGGTAAAAACCTTACAAAGACACAGAGCTTTGTGTTTGATATTATAACTGGCTAGGAATTTTGAGTCCTTACTCTTGTGGAATGACATATACTCTATTTTTATTTAGAAAAACAAGTGAGCTAAATATTAGTAACCAAAATAGTGAAATACAGTTTACTAATTATTTCCAGCTCTCTATTTTCTGAAGACATAATACAATTTCACCTCCCGGAACATTTTGTGGTTGGGTGGGACCATACACTGAATTAGTAAATGAGTGGTAGACAAATTAGTAGCATGTCACTGAAGAGACATATTATTCACATATATATTGGCTAGCCCATTTAAATGCAACGTGAGATTAACCAAGCAGATTTTTAGTTTTCTCTCTAGCATAGAAACTAGGAGCATCAAAATGAGTGGTTACTGTTTACTAGGTTTCTAAAGGATTACAACAGAGCAGAAGCCTTCCTGTAAACCAAATGGCTAAGAATTTATAGTGAGAAATCAATCTTTGTTGCTTAAGAATACAAAGTTTTTATAAAAATATCACACAGTATGTTTTTGAGGTTGCTGGTTATTTTAGAGAAACATGGATGGCCTATGCTGACCACTGAGGAAAGTCAACTAACTACTTTAGTTTTCCCTGTTGGCTATGATGAGTCATTCAGCCAGGAGGCCTCTGGTGTGTGTGATGTACTTGATCTTCCATAGCTTTTACTACAACTTTGAACATCCTGCCAATTCTCTGTCCTGCCTCATTTGCTACAGATAACCCCATCTCTATCATGACTGTCTATCAGATTTTCTTTTCCACTTTTAGTTTTTCTCATTCTAAATTTAAGAATCTACTGTCTAGATTTTCTCTCAGTATTTCTAGCTGTGACAAATTTTCTTCATCTGTAAATAAGGGTAATAACCGATCATACATTAGGGAGTTGTTAGAGGGATTTAAAAAATAGATGTTAAGAATGTAGACATCTCTGTTGGCATTATGATCACCATCATCATCCCGTCACTACCAGCATCTTTATCTCTGTGATCTTACGGCAGACATGGGGATGGTTAAAATGATTTCCTATATAATGTTAAGAACCATTGAATCACCTCAGCATTATTTCCTTAAGTATCTCGCTCAGATATTGGGATTACTCTACCCTAATTTTATCAATTTTTCATTATCTGCAGGTCTTACATTATAAACAAGGCACAAACCTTATCTGTTCAAAGATACCTTCATACTTACCTATGCATTTTCATTCACACTCCTGCTGATCTTTCTTTGTATTTGACCCAAATGAATCAAAGTAGGAAATTGTAACTGTAGAGACTCAACATTTCTACATTTTAGTCAAGGCCCATTTGAATTTCACTCCTGTGATACATGCTTGGTGATAAAACTCTTTTCTCCTTTGGATGAGAAGAAGATATTTAGCATTATCATGCATTCTCAGATTTACAGTTTGAGGACTGTAAACTCTGAGGCCTTCTGACTTTCATTCTAATAAGTGATGCTCTGCTTTTTGAACTAAAATAAAATATCAGTTATCCACCATAAATAAAGTTCTAGAGATCTGCTATACAACACTGTACCTATAGATGTTAATACTTTATTGTACACTTAAAAATTTGTTAAGAATGCACTTATCTCATGTTGAGTGTTCTTACCACAATAACAATACTTTATCATAAATTTAAAAATCTGTAGAGCATAGATTCTCATGCTAAGCGTTCTTACTACAATAAAATTTTAAAAATGCAACAAATAACAACAGCATTTTAACAATACTCCTGCAAAAGGCTTAAAAATATGCATTGAAATTCACAACTCATTTTTTTTTTTAAATCTGACTAGATTGTCTCTTTCTCTGGGGCAGTAAATGTACGGGTTTGTTAGGAGAGAGACCATGGAAAAGGAAGGATCAGTGTGAACAAGCAAAATTTCAGTTTCAAATCTTCACGTTATGTTTTGCAACACTAACAATATAATAAGGCTGAAATTTTTGGCTAAATAAAATATTCGATAATTTCAATTAACACTGCATTTGACATTGCTAATTGGAAAACTTACGTGCTGATAAAAGCACTCTGTCCCCTACTCTTTGTATTTCTAACACACAGTGGTTCTATCACTTAAGCTCCACACATATCAGCTACAGGCCAAATCTTTCTTTTTTTTTTTGAGACAGAGTCTTGCTCTGTCGCCCAGGCTGGAGGGCAGTGGCATGATCTCCGCTCACTGCAAGCTCCGCCTCCTGGGTTCACACCATTCTCCTGACTCAGCCTCCCGAGTAGCTGGGACTACAGGCGTCCACCACCAAGCAGGCTAATTTTTTTTTTTCTTTTTTTTTAAGTAGAGACGGGTTTTCACCATGTTAGCCAGGATGGTCTCAGTCTCCTGACCTCGTGATCGGCCTTCCTCGGCCTCCCAAAATGCTGGGATTACAGACGTGAGCCACCGCACCCGGCCAGGCCAAAGCATTTCTGACACGCACAGACTCCCTTCCTTGTATTCCAGCCCCTTTCTCCCTTTTCTGAAAGAGAAAGGACATGCAGTTCTAAAGCTTCAAGTTTTGTTTTTCTTTCTTTGTCTCAATTTACCTTTTTGGTTTTTTAATGACTACTGATACACTCTGGCTATGACCAACAATATTCTTCACCTCTGCTGTGTTTTTTTGCACTGATGTATGATTATTCTTTTTTTCTTTTTTCACATTTAAAATAACCTATATTTTAAATGTGATTCAAGTTATATACCTTAAATATCATATTTATCAGTAAATTACTTATGGAACTCTTTACTTAGTATCCTTGAATGTAGAGATGGTGTCATGTAAGTTGGTAGCCCAAAAAGTGCCCAGATTCCTAAATTGACATAAAAGTGTTCAAAAACGTTTATCATAAGAATTTTTCAATCAACTTTAGTGAAAATGTTTAGAATATGTTAAATACCAATAGAAAGCTACTAACAAGAAGACTTATTCTTCTTCCTCACTCCTTTATGGTATAATATGAATATATTTTTAAAAACATATAAAAAATTCACACTTTTGTGTTTATCCTTTTGAGAATTTACAATTTTCATATTATGGGTTTTCAAATTTCTTGATTCCCTTCAGCCAGTCTTCATACGTAAATGCAGGATTTCCATAGATAGCTCCTATTACAACTAATGATAGCTAAATAAATTAATCTGAAAACTGCTTCTGTTGGCCTATCTATTACAAGCCTTCCTTTTTAATGATAACACATTTTTTTCCTAATGGGAAACATGACAACAAAATGGCTTTGACAATATACCTGTAGATTTTCCCCTCCAATGGCAATTTGTATAGTTTTAAGATTATAAGCAGAAGTAAGAGAAAAAAAATGGTATGCCAATGACTCAGTGGCTTTTTGTTTCATAAAAATGAATTGTGTGTGCTTCAGTATACATTAAAACAATAGCCCAGCTGTTATTTACACACATTTCAAAAATGGTGACAGGAAGTTTTAAAAATGTGTAATTACCTGAGAGTTAAGAACAACCTTGTAAATCGACGATGAATAACGAGAAGTGTTTGGCAGGCCATCTAGAGTTTGCAAGAGTCATTCAACCAAGATAAAAAATGTACATCTATTATGGGAAAAAATACAAGCCGATGAAAACAGCTTGTGTATTTTTTTGCTAATAAACTAAATATTGCTTTAAGGAAAAAAGCGACCTTGTTCTTTATTTTGTGATAGATATTCCAAAAAGTGGTCATTTCTTACTTATTTAAGATATCCTTTTTTTGTTTTTGTTGTTGTTGTTTTGAGATGGCGTCTCCTCTGCTGCACAGGCTGGAGTGCAAGTGGTGCAATCTTGGCTCACTGTAACCTCTGCCTCCTGGGTTCAAACAATTCTCTTGCCTTAGTCTCCCGAGTAGCTGAGATTACAGGTGCACACAACCACGCCTGGTTATTTTTTGTATTTTTAGTAAAGACAGGTTTGTGCCATGTTGGTCAGGCTGGAATCGAACTCGTGACCTCAAGTGATTTGCCTGCCTCAGCCTCCCAAAGTGCAGGGATTACAGGTGTGAGCCACTGCACCTGGCCATATGAATAATACCCTTTGATCAGCCTTCTCACAGAGCTCTTAGCAGGTCATGGACATGGGTCAGAATCCCTGGTTATGGGAACATATTTTGATGTCTCTTCAGCTAAACACAGAAGCCACCTTTACATAGAACATGAATCTTTTATTTAGAGATCACCATGAAACTCTTAATTCCACAAACACACAATTAATTATTTCTAGTCTCCTCTTATTTGCATTAGTGTTTCAGAGTTGCCACTTGGAGCAAGTGAGGCAGAGTGGTAGGCTATGGGTCACACACCTGTTCCCTATTGAAGAGAACACTGGAAAAGCAAGAACAAGCTTTCTCATTTTCTATCAAGGAAGAAAAGGGAAAGGGTCTACTCCCACCAAAGTCTGTAATAATGTAGATTTTCCATATATCAAGAGTTCAGATGGTCAATATAGCCCTTTACCAAAATGTCAAATATCAAGTATAGACATTAAGAAAATAAACAATGAATTTAATTAAACTTGGTTTCAAATCCCAGCTATGCCACCACTTCTGTGTTATTCTGGGAAAATTATGTGCCTTCCATGAGCATCAGTTTCAACTGTAAATATGGAGAAAAACATCTGCCCTAACTTATGAAATTATTTTTGGGATTAAAATAATGTAAATAAGGTACATAACACAGTATCTGACACAATTCATACTCAAATGTTAATGTTAATTATGATACGTGAGGCTGTACGTTTCTCTGAAGATTTGAGGGAGGATATTGGGTATTGTGATGAAGGGTAACAGAACACTTGGTGGCCAAGTTGCTAAAAGAAGCACAAGTCATACCTTCAGATTTCATATGACCCAGCAATCTCACTTCTGGGTATATATCTGATATGGTTTGACTGTGTCTCCACGCAAATATCAACTTGAATTATAGCTCCCATAATTTCAGTGTGTTGTGGGAGGGACCTGGTGGGAGATAATTGAATCATGGAGGTGGTTTCCCCCCTACTGTTCTCTTGGTAGTGAATGTGTCTCACGAGGTCTGATGATTTTATAAGGGGAAACCTCTTTCCCTTGGTTCTCATTCTGTCTTTGTCTGATGCCATGTAAGGCATGCCTTTGTTCTTCCCTCACCTTCCACCATGATTGTGAGGCCTCCCCAGCCACATGAACCTGTGAGTCCATTAAGCCTCTTTTTCTTTACAAATTACCCAGTCTCGGGTATGTCTTTATTAGCTGCATGAAAATGGACTAATACAATATCAAAAAAAAAAAAGAAAATCAATATATCAAAGAGATAATTTCACTCCCATATTTATTATGACACTATTCACAATAACTAAGATATGAAATCAACATAAGTGTCCATCAATGGATGAATGGATTAAAAAATGTGGTACATATACACCACAGAATATTATTAACCCATGTGTTTGCAAGTGACAGGATCACAATCATTTTTATGGGCAAATAGTACTCAATTGTGTATATGTAGCACATTTCCTTTAATACATTCATCTGCTGATGGACACTTAGGTAGCTTCCAAATCTTGGCTACTGTGAAGAGTGCCATAATAAACATGGGAGTGTAGATATCTCTTTGATATACTGATTTCCCTTTTTTAGGGTATATATCTTGCAGTGGGATTGCTGAACGATGTGAAAGTTCTATTTTTAGTTTCTGAGGAAACTCTAAACGGTTCTCTACACTGGCTGTAATAATTTACATTATCACCAACAGTGTACTTGGGTTCCCTATTCTCCATATCCTCACCAACATTTATTTTTTCCTCCAGCAAATTAAATAGGTCATGCCACTCTCTCCTGGCCTATAAGGTTTCCACAGAGAATGCTGCCAGATATATTAGAGACTAATTGTTATGTAACATATTGTACTTATATTTTTCCTGATGCTTTTAAAATATTTTCCTTATCCTTGACCTTTGGGAGTTGATTATTAAATGTCTTCTGGTATTCTTACTTGGGCAAAATCTCCTTAGTGTTATACGACTTTTTGGAACTTGAATATTGATACCATTCTCTTGCTTTGGGATGTTCTCTGTTACAATCCCTTTTAATAAAATTTCTATCCCTCTCTCTCTACTTCCTCTTTAAGACCAATAACTCTTAGATTTGCCCTTTTGAGGCTGTGTTCTAGATTTTGTAGGCATGCTTCTTTCTCTTTTATTTCTTTTTCTTTTGTCTCACTTGTGTATTTTCAAATAGCCTGTCTTCAAGCTCAATAATTATTTCTTCTGCCTGATGAATTCTGCGGTTAAGAAACTCTTATACATTCTTCAGTATTTTAGTTGTGTTTTCAACTCCGGAATTTCTTTTTAATTATTTTAATCTCTTTGTTAAATTTCTCTGATAAGATTCTGAATGCCTTCTCTGTATCATCTTGAATTCTTTTGAGATTCCTCAAAATAGCTCTTTTGAATTTTCTGTCCAAGAAGTCACATATCTCTGTCTCTCCAATTGGTCACTCCATTCTCGGACACTCTTGAACAACCGCAAGCATCAAGACTATCCAGGAAAACATGGCTTCACCAAATGGACTAGTTTTCCTGGATGGTCTTGATGCTTGTGGATGTTCAAGAGTGTCTGGGCATTTAAGAGTTTGGTATTATTTTAGTCTTTGCTGCCTGGCCTTGGTTGTACCCATCCTTCTTGGGAAAGCTTTCCAGGTCTTCAAAAGGAATTGGGTGTTGTAATCTACATCTTTGGTCACTGCAGCCATATCTACTGCTACACAGCCAGTAGTGTTGTGGCTATTGCATATTTGTAGAGGTACCACCTTGGTGATCTTGAATAAGATCCAGGAGAATGCTCTGGATTACCAGGCAGAGACTCTTGTTCTCTTCTATTACTTTCTCCAAAACCAACTCTCTCTCTGTCTCTGTCTCTCTCTCTGTCTCTCTCTCTCTCTCTTTCCTGATCTTGCTGGAGCTGGGGGATGAGTGACAGAAGCACCCTTGTGGCCACCATCCCTGTGACTGAGCTGGGTCAGATCCAAACCATCACAGCACTCGGTCTCACCCAAGGCTTGTGATACCCACTGCTTTGGTACTGCCTGTGTTCACTCAAAGCCTCAGAGCCCTACAATCAGCAGTTGGCAAAGCCAGCCAGGATCATGTCCTTTTCTTCAGGGCAATGAGTTCTCTCCAGTTCCTGGTGGTCTCCAAGATGCCATCCGGAGCCAGGGCCTGAAGTCAGAAACCTTAGGAATCTACCTGATGCTCTATTTTACTGTGGCTGAGCTGGCACCCAAACCATGAGACAAAATCCTTCCCACTCTTCCTTCCCCTTTATACAAGTAGAATAGTCTCTCCCTGTGGCCACCACCACCCCAGGCTCATGGTGACTACTTCCTGCCTACAACTTGTATTCATTCCCTGGACCTTCCCAGTTGGTGTCTCACTGGATTGCATGCCCCACAAGTCCATGGGTCCAAGCCCAGAACAACTCCAGGACTTGTCTGAGATTGCAATTCTGTGGCCTAGACTGCCTCTCAAGTTTATTCAGGAACCCAGAGCCCTTTATCTCACGGTAGTGGGGCTAGCTAGAACTCAGGTCCCAACTGCTGAGATGAGTGATTGCCCCATGGATAGGGCTGGTCTAATTCTCCCTCTGTGGGTGTCAGCTGAGTTCTGCTTGGTGTTGCTTTCCCCTGTTACAGGGCAACACGGGGTTCCAATTCAAAGTCCCACAATTACTGTGCTCTCTCTTCTCAAAGCACTTAGATTCTCTCTCTGAGTAGCGTGGCCACGGCAAAAAGATGAAGGTGGAGTGATGCCAGCAATTCACACTGTCTTTTCTACCCTCTTCAGTGCCTTTCCTTGATATGATATTAAAACCAGGTACTATGATAGCTAACCTGATTTTTGGTTATTATGAAGGTGCTTTGTTGTGTGGATTGTAGTTCAGTTTGGTATTCCTGCCAGGAGGACAATCTGTGGAGGCTTTTATTCACTCATGCTCTGCCTCCTCCGGGATTTTATTTTTTTTAATTTTACTTTAAGTTCTGGGATACATGTGCAGAATGTGCAGGTTAGTTACATAGGTATACATGTGCCATGGTGGTTTGCTTCAACCCATCATCTAGGTTTTAAGCCCCGCATACATTAGGTATTTGTCCTAATGCTCTCCCTCCTCTTGCCCCTAACCCCCAAACAGGCCCTGATGTGTGATGTTCCCCTCCCTGCGTCCATGTGTTCTCGTTGTTCAACTCCCACATGCGAGTGAGAACATGCGGTGTTTGGCTTTCTGCTCCTTTGTTAGTTTGCTGAGAATGATGGTTTCCAGCGTCATCCATGTCCCTGCAAAGGACATGAACTCATCCTTTTTCATGGCTGCATAGTATTGCATGGTGTATATGTGCCACATTTTCTTTATCCAGTCTATCATTAATGGGCATTGGGTTCGTTCCAAGACTTTGCTATTGTAAATAGTGCTGCAATAAACATATGTGTGCATGTGTCTTTATAGTAGAATGATTTATAATCCTTTGGGTATATACCCAGTAATGGGATTGCTGGGTCAAATGGTATTTCTGTTTCTACATCCTTGAGGAATCGCCACATTGTCTTCCACAATGGTTGAACTAATTTACACTCACACCAACAGTGTAAAAGCGTTCCTATTTCTCCACAGCCTTGCAATCTACCCATCTGACAAAAGTCTAATATCCAGAATCTACAAGGAACTTGAACAAATTTACAAGAAAAAAACCAAACAACCCCATCAAAAAGTGAGCAAAGAATATGAACAGACAATTCTCAAAAAAAGACATTTATGCTGCCAACAAACATATGAAAAAAAGCCCATCATCACTGGTCATTAGAGAAATGCAAATCAAAACCAAAATGGGAATATTCTTAACACGAAGAAATGATAAATGTTTAAGGTGATGCCTGCCCCAATTACCCTGATTTGATCATTATACATTGCATGCTTGCATCAAAATATCATATGTATCCCATTAATATGTATCACTATTATGCAGCCATAATAATTAAAATTAAAAATTAAAAAATGCTCATAATTTGGGAAAATCTTTCTCTAAACCAGGTTCCTTTCTCAATAATCATACTGTAATGAAACAAAAAGGCTATTCTATGCAAAGAGTTAGAAAATCCCTTAGAGTTAAGAATAATTTTATCACATTCCCACAAGATAAGTTCCAGCCCTTAAACTGAGAGCAAAACCAACTCCCCTGGTGCTTGAATGGTTTGTATTGTACCATAGCATATTATTTGGCTTATTTCTAAAATAGTTAGAATTTAAATGAATCATGAAAATGCAATTAAAACACACTATGGTTACAAAGATTTTTTTTAAATCTAAAACTTAGATCTTATATTTAATTGATGATTTGTCATTCTGTAATTTTTATATTCCTTGGCAAATTATTATAGATTTTCAAAAATTTAAGTTATCCACAATTTGAAATTTAGGAAATACATTTTATTATAAAGATATATTTTCTTAGGTTGCCAGTGTTTTAAAAAACTGTCACGTTTACCATAATTGTAGCTCAATTATACATCTCTAATGACCAATATTGAGCCCGCAGCGCCCATGACTTTCTCAAAAGGCACTACCATTTAACTTTAGTTTGAAAGCCAAGAATGTTGTCTGCATGCTATTAGTTTCAAATTTTACAGGACAAAATGCAATATCGGCTGTCTCACTGAGATTAGTTTGCATATCTCATTAGCATTGTATCTCCATAGTATACACTCTTAGTAAGGTGTAAAACAATGTATTATATTATTTTCATTAAGTTATTAGTATTATGTCAATTTTATTCAACTTTATTTGGCAAAGTTTGCTCTGACCTGGCAAAAGCATATTTTGTCAGTATCTTCAAATACTTCATAAACTTCATGATTTCCAAATAGCTGTAATTTGAATTATTAGAGTCAGTTTATTTTCAGCAGGGAGATAATAGTATCACTAAATCCATTAATCAATACAAATCAAAATCTGTTTCACTTGTTTTCAGAGCCTTTATTTGCACTTTCCATATTTGTTTCTCTGTCCTTTCTCTCTACCCATATACATATTAAGTGTGTATATAACTACATCTGTGCAGGTATGCCATACCTATTTATATACTAAAACACACACACAACTATGTGTAGGTGCACATAACTTACACATTATATACATGTGCACACTTATAATCGTGATCATCATTATCAGATGGGAATTGCAAATTGTTCAATATGTATAGCTTTGTTATCTTAAAAGCAACACATCCTCTTGAACATTTTTGTTGTAACTGTTAGTCTCTAAGCTACGTACGATGCATTTCAGCTTCATGTGAATTCAGGTAAGTTCCTTAACCTCTCATGACCTCAGTTTGATCATCTGTAAAAAGGCCATAATTAAAATTTATGCCTCACATTCTTGTGAAAATTAAGGTAATTATCTTGCATAAACTACTTAGTTCCTTACTTGCCCCTTGCTTGGCAAATAACATGTACTCAGTAAATACTATCAGTCATTTTCAAACTCTATGTTTCATAAATTTTATGACAGCAAATTCTTCATTTTCTCTCTGATTTCTGTATCAATTCTTAATTATTTTTCCCCATGGATAGCAGCCTCAAAAATAACAGGCCCCCCTGCCACTCCATCTACCAAGGTAGTAGTTATCATATTTTTAGATTCCATGAACAGTAAGTTAAAAATGAGAACTGTGGCATATTTTCCATATCTATGACTTTTTCAATTAGCATATTTTCCACATGTGCACATAAATGTACATATTTAAACTCCTGCTTCATCCCTGATGTTGAAAATAAGGATCAAGGAATAAAGGAAATCAATTTAATTTCTGTCCATGTATGCAGCATATGTTGTAGGTACATATAAAATGTTTTATGTTTCCAGTTCTCTGGAGTGAAACTATCATTTTTATAAATATAATGGTGGGTTCAATGCAAAAGAGACAATGGGTAGAATAGAGTACGGTGTCCTTGAATTAACTGGAAAAAATAACAAATTAGTGATAGACATTCATATTGAAGATGGTCTGTCATACTCAAGATTTGTTGAGTTTCATCCAGAAAGACTGCATGGTTACCCAGATGATAGCAGTCTTGTAGGAGGAAAAAGCATACAGCCTGCTTATTTGACTTTCTTTGTTTTCTTTTTTACAAAATTAAATTCAAAGTTCTGATTGGCAAACCTCTGAAAAAATGAAAATAAAAAAAGAAATAAGAGTAAAGAAAAGAGCACCTGAAATTTTAGTAAATGCATTACATTTTGTGTCACTGGAAAATAAGTCAATATAGCTTCTCAATAAAATAACTGAAAATTGTCTGTAAACACTCTGGAAATCCATTAAAAATTTTATTGTTAAACAAAGTCTACTTATACTGGTAAAATAATATTAAAAACACCCCCTAAAATATTAAATTCTGGTATGACCACATAAGGAACTCTGCATACCCATTCTCCAGTGAAACTGGCAAAAACTATCCATATTTCTTTATAGAGTCTCTTAAAATCTTTGCCCATTTTGTATATTGTTTTTATGTTATCATATTAAAAGAGGGCTTTATATATTTAGGATACAAGTCCTCTTAAATAGGTGTTGCAAATATTTTATCCAAGTCTCTAGCTTGCCTTTTCATTTTTAATAGTGATTGAAAAAGAACAAATCTTTTTCATTTGAAAAAATTTCAATGCATCTTTTTTATTTCAATATAAGCTTATTTTTGCTAAAACTTTTTTTATACTTTACAATTGCCATAATTTTCACTGCATTTCCTTCTAGTCTATTAGTTTTTCTTTTACATTTGTTGATGTGGTCACAACTGTAGCCACTAAATATAAATAATAGTAATTGTTACTATTGACTATTTGTCTGCTAGATACTAGCACTGTGCGAAAGTACGTAAGGTGCTAAAATACTATAGAGAAACCAATAAAATACATTTAAATGCTCAGAGATTTCTTCACTAGAAGGTAACATCTAAGCTGAGTAATTAGGGAAGAATGAAATTTAACCAGGCAAAAATGAATAGGAGAAGTTTAAATATTCAGCATAGCAAATGCCAAATGCATAAGCCAAGAGGTAACAGAAGATGATAAGTGTTGGGAAGAGCAGGTTTAGCTTGATTGAAACTTTGCATGTGAGGGAATACAAGCTGACGGACAGATCTGAAATAATTAGGAAAGGTTAGATCATAAATGTCTTACACATCCTGTGCTATGCAGTAGAATTCACAATGAACACAATGGGAAACTACTGAAACGTTTTAATCAAGACAGGGATCTAACACATTTTAACTTTAGGGGGAAAAATGCAACACAAGCTGTCATGTTCCAAATGGACTTGAGACAGAATAATATAAAGAGTTATTTTAATATTCAATGATAGAAAACATGGGAGTCTATAGATAATTTGAGGAGATGGGGTATTGAGATAATTGGGAGAGATATTTGAGAACACCAAATTAACTGGATTTTGTCACTGACTCATTATTAGGCAAAGGGATGAATAAAGGTTGACCTGAGCAAATGTGTGAATACTTCTAACATTCACCAATATAAAAAATACATAATGAAACACAGATTTGAGAGGAAAAACATCATTGATTTATCATGTCTGAGCTAACAATAAAATATCCTCATGGTGGTGTATTCAGCAGGTAGCTGATAGCATAGGTATGAATCATACAGTAATACACTTATGTGTACATATAAATTTAGGAAGTATCAAACGTATCAATGGTGTTTAATTATTTGGGAGAAGACTATCAGTATCCCTTTTCTTGAGTGCCAGAAAAATCTGCACTTACATGGATTATATTAATACGGTGATAAGTACATGTCTGTTCAGAGCTATTTTAACTCAATCAGGCCAATCTGCTACAACTTTTACATTACAAAGTTATGAGTTGTTTTATAGTTGCCGTGGACTCTCAGGTTGAATGTCCTGCAATCTGAGCACGCCCAGATGTAGCAAGTGTACAGCCACAGGGGGAACCTAAGTGCTCAGTCTGAGGAGCGCAGACTGAATTTAGAAATGGACACCCCATGGGAGCATCCAGGATTCAGTCAGATCAAGCTCTGGTGTAATCTCATGGCAGGACCAGTCAGATCATGCCCCTCAGCACCACCTCATTACAAGATCCAATCAGATTACATTGCACTATCCTATGTTTATAAAAGCTGACCCAAACTCGAGCTTAGGGAGACAGATTTGAGCATATCCTCTTGTCTGCTTGCCAGTTGACTAGAAATAAAGCTTTTCCTTGGTTGAAAGCCCATGCCATGGTATTGGCCTCTATGCACATCAAGCAAAGAGCCTGTTGATTGCTTGGTAATATTACGGCTCTTTCAACATCACAAAATGTAACAGATATTTGTTTGTGTTTGCTGCACAAATAAATTAGTGAGTGAATGAATACATAAATAAATGAGACATAAAGAGTCAAAATGCCCGTTTTATGATATAGCCTCAAAGTCTCACAGCATGACTTTAACTGCAATCTATAAGTTCCTAACAGCCCAAATTGAAGGGGAGAATTAGACTCCACATTTTTATTAGAAGAGCCACGTATATGTACATGGAAGGACAGCTGATATCAACCAACTATGATATAATATATTATACTAGTTTACTGTGGGTCCAAAAAATATAGGTCTTAAATAAATAGAAAAAAGGAAAAGACACTTGTTGATATGCATTTCAGTAATCACTGAAAGTTGGTTCCTGGTCTCCCTGGCAGCTGATTCAGGAAGATAAGTATGCTTGGCCATTATTCAACAATGCACACTTCCAAAGTGATTACTTCAACTGAAGAGAAATACTACAATGCATTTTTAAAATTCACTGTATCTTTGATCATTGATTTTATGTTACATGATAAATATACAATGTGGAGAGGTCTGAGGTCAATTGCTTTAGAATTAAATTTATACGCTAAAAATAAGTCTACAAAAGAAGATACTTCATTCAGAATTGATGCCTAAGAAAAGGATCCAGTACAGAGAATATATTATAATTAGAGGTGAATACATTTCTTTAAAATTAATAAATGAAAAATAAAAAAATTGCATGTTTGAAGAAATCACATATATAATAGCTGGGACAGATCAGGCCATACCAATAAAATAGTGGATAACTCTCCTTTAAATATTTTGTATGCAAGTAACAAAAACGTGTATACTAAGCTTATAAGATTTTTAACAATTCAATTTAATGTATGGTCTAACTTTCACTACCAATCATGCCTAAAATTACTTTCAGTAGTTTGTGGAAAGTCTTAATCTATGCTACTTGAAGGGCAGTTGATGGGCTATGCCAGCCTAGGAAAGGGTAGTTTTCAGTCTGCAGAGATGTTTAGAAACTTTTATAGCAATTGACTTTCTCATGGTAATAAAAGATGTAATCAGTTATTCATTTTAATCAAATTTTATAAAAGGGTTGGCTGGCAAACTTTTAAAATTAAAAAATAAAATATGTGTCTTCATCAAAGACTATTTTGAAAAGCATTACATCTTGTCTACATTTTATACATTAAATACACTCATACCTTTTTACTTCACATTAGTGGAACTTACTGTATTTATTGCTATGAAACAACTCCTACACTCAATAATTAACTTTTTTATTCCATAAGTTATTGGGCTTCAGGTGGTATTTGGCTACATGAGTAAGTTCTTTAGTGGTGATTTGTGAGATTTTTGTGCACCCATCACCCAAGTAGTATACACTGCACCATATTTGTAGTCTTTTATCTCTCATCTCCCTACTCTTACCCCAAGTACCCACAGTCCATCGTATCATTCTGATGCCTTTGCGTCCTCATAGCTGAGCTCCGACATATCAATGAGAACATACTAAGTTTGGTTTTCATTCCTGAGTTACTTCACTTAGGATAATAGTTTCCAATCTCATCCAGGTCACTGAAAATGCCTTTAATTCATTCCTTTTTATGGCTGAGTAATATTCCATCATATCAATATACTGCAGTTTCTTTATCCGCTCATTGATTAATGGGCATTTTGGTTGGTTCTGTGATTTTGTAATTGCAAATTGTGCTACTGTACACATGCGTGTTCAAATATCTTTTTGGTATAATGACTTTTTTTTCCTCTGGCTAGATACCCAGAAGTGGAATTGCTGAATCAAATGGTAGTTTTACTTTTAGTTCTTCAAGGAAACTCCACACTGTTTTCCATAGTGGTTGTACTAGTTTACATCCCCACCAGCAGTGTAGAAGCATTCCCTGATCACCATATCCACGCCAACATCTAGCGTTTTTTGAGTTTTCAATTATGGCCATTCTTGTAGAAGTAAGGTGGTATCACATTGTGATTTTGATTTGTATTTCCCTGATCATCAGTGATTTTGAGCATTTTTTCATGTTTGTTGGCCATTTGTATATCTTCTTTTGAGAATTGTCTATTCATGTCCTTAACCCACTTTTTGGTTGGATTGTTTGTTTTTTTCTTACTGATTTGCTTGAGTTTGTTATAGATTTTGGATATTAGTCCTTTGTCAGATGTATAGCTTGTGACGATTTTCTTCCACTCTGTGGGTTGTCCCCGTACTCTGCTGACTGTTCCTTTTGCCGTGCAAAAGCTCTTGAGTTTAATTAAGTCCCAACTATTTATCTTTGTTTTTGTTGCATTTCCTTTTGGCTTCTTGGTCATGTAATTCTTGCCTAAGCCAATGTTTAGAATGGTTTTTCCAATGTTATCTTCTAGAATTTTTATAGTTTCAGTTCTTAGATTTAAGTCTTTAACCCATCTTGAGTTGATTTTCATATAAGGTAAGAAATAAGGATCCCTTTATGATTTGTCAATGTTAATATAATGTAATTTTATTTCCATTCTTTATAATTGATGCATAATATTCCATTGAATAAATATACTATCATGTATATAATACAACTCTTCTATTGAAATAATTTAAATATTTTCCAATTTTTTTATTGTGGAAAAATACAGTAAAACCTTTCCACATATGTTTTCATACATATATGTGACTTGTGTTTAGGACAAATTTTAGAAGTGTATGTACTAGCTTAATATATGCACATAATTAAAAGTCAGTCAGATAATGACCAATTTCCTTCTAAAAATTGTTTATCTTTCAATTCTGACTATGATTAACTAGTTTGCAGCACAGCAAACTTCACATCAGGAAGAACTAGAAAACTAGATACGATTTTAAAAATCTATTTAAAGGCATTGGAGAGAAGTCAAGGTGGCCAGAGAATGTGGCAGTTACTTCCTCCCTCTGGGAACACCCAGAGGATAGAATATTCATTGAAGTGATTTCCTGAATTCTACAATTGTGTTTTCTTTTGAAGCATTATCTTATTCATAAACAAAACCAAGTATAATATAATGTACTTTACTCTTATTCTTTTCTATTGATTATGATTTTAAGTCAAAATAAGGGCCATGTCTACTCATAGCCCATTAGAGAAGAGAATGTTGTGTGACTCCAGGGTCTGACACTTATTAGTTCTTGAAAAATTGGTCAATTTCCTTCAACCCCAGGAGCCTCGCCTTTTTCACTTGTAAAATGAGGATAATAAAATGTAACTCACAAAATTGTTAGGAGGAAATGCAGTATGAAATGTAAAGTTATAGAAGTTCTTAACTCACGAATAAGGGTCACTCAGATAACATTAACTTACTTCCTTGTCAGTTTTTGGATTTCCTTTGACTTTGTTCAAACTGATTTTAGGTCTTCTTCCTCTCTGCAGGACAGTGAGCTGGACAACATTGCTTCATTATTTCAGCTGCTTGTGAAGGAGGTAAGTTAAAAGCCTTCCAGGCTTGGTTGCTTTCTCTACAAGGAGCCTGCTTACTCCTTCTTAGTGGGAAGTCTGTTTCGTGGGTCAATAATGGATTCTGTTTTCCTGGAGTTTAGTCAATTGCCACAGGTGCGGGCAGTTTGGACCTTGATGTCAGTGCTTTTATGCTCTGATTCTAGCTGGTGAGCTTGCCTGTTTCTTACTTTGTAATCTTAGATTGTGGAGTTAAGAGATACACATATATCTAGGAGGCTCATGAAAACACTCATGCTTATTTGTGACCAGTTGGTAGTACACGACAGACATTTCTCCAGCTCCTCCAAGTATCAAGACACTAGGGAGCTGCATGGGTCCTTACAAAATCTTCTTACCCAGCTCGACCCAGAAAAGCATGTTGCTTACTTGTCTTGCCGCTCTACGTCTTCTGCTAAACCCTCTAAGTAGCCAGTGGTTTGCTAGTTTCATGCAGCAGCGTTCATGTGTTCTCAAGGAATCTGAGAGTCCACGATCAATGCCACTAGCCCAACCCCAGGTAAGATATTGTCTATTGACTTTCCAGTCCCATTTCAAAAAACACATGTATGGTTGTCCTTTGTGCAGAACCTTGTTGAGGAGTACTGGAATTATTCACTAATTGGAAGAGTCAATGAAATTGTCCCAAGGAATGAAATTAATTAGGGTCATTTTTAGTTACTGCATTTCTGAAGTATGTCACCTTCTTTAATATGAAGGAGGTGAAATGTGATATGATGTCACATTCTTTAATATATCCCCATGATATAATTTCTCCAAGCCTTAATTCTGCACTGTCCACTGGCTCTTGCAATGTGTGTGGCTTTTCCAGCATTCACCTCCTGCAGCACCCATGGCTTCCTCAGTGCCCAGTGTCTGCAACATGGGCAAAGTTCCAGCGCCAGGCTCTCGTAGTGTGTGCAGTTTCTCTAGTGATCAGCATCTGCAGTGCTTAGCAGCCACAAGCTCCTAGTGGCCAGAAGCTGTTATCAGAAATCCAGATGACCAACCATACTGGTTTGCTCAAGACTGCAGGTGTTTGTGGCATATGGGACTTTATACTTTAAAAATAGGCATTTTTGGACAAGCCAGGACAAGTTAGTCACCCTATGGAAAGCACTCCTGCCCTTGGTAGTTTAGTAGCTTGTGGTGAGACAGGGATACCCCGTCCCCCACACCATGAAACCTTCCCTAGAACCCTAGAAAACATGTTTAATTTCTGCTAGCACAGTGACTTTTCTGCTATATAGTGGGCCTTGTTGATGACCTCCAGACTTTGGGGTTGGGGGCGCAGCCTCCTCCTTGGGCACACTATCTCTGCCCAAGATATAGTGATGGCTTCTTATGTCTGCTAGCCCAACACTGCTTAGGGTTCTCCTTACTTCTTCTAGCCAATACCTCATTACTCCAGTTTCCTATTATGGTTAAAAACACTTTGTATGAAATCTTCTCTGTTTAAACTTCTGTTTCGTTTCTGTTCACTGTTTGTGCCCTGACTGATACAGATAGTATATTCATTTTTCCCTTGCTGTATTGAAGAATACTTGGCAAATAAAAATTGTATATTTTTAATGTATACAATGTTTTGCTATTTTATATATAAATATATTATTAAATAATTATAACAATCAAGCTAATTAACATATTCATTCACCTCATATAGTTAGGAATTTGGGTGCATCAAAATCACTTTTTAACTAGCACTGAGAACATTTCCCAGCACATAAGAGGTGCCAAATACACATTTCTAACTAAATATATTAACCTGTATAAGATGTTTGTATCAAGTTTACCCATACCTCTCAGATAATTGGACAATAAGAATACATTTAAAAAACTGCATGAAAATATAGAACTTTTTGTAATCAGATGATATTACACTAAACAGAAGAATATAAAAAAAACAAGAATCGTGCATTATTTTTTTCCATCTTGTTACATTTCAGGTGATAAAATTTTTGTCAGAATCTGAGACAATAAAATGTCCTGCTTAAATATTGCGGGGTGGGGGGGAATAAAGACTTTTAAAAATTACAGTTGTTGACCTAATACGTTGGGCGATAAAATGAAGTATAAGTTTCCTAACTGTTAGAACTTATAGCCTTCTTGATGTAGATCAGGTTCACAAGAGCTTAAATAGGACTTGGCATTATCAAACCTTAAGGCTTAAATTTAGGACTTGGAGCATCATCAGAGTGAGGACTAATAACAGTATCACCTCATGGTCGTCAGAATAGGAAACATCACTCTAACAGTTTAAGTCTTAGAATATTGTCACAGAAATAGGTTATACTGCTCAAGGAAATTTAATGTTCCCATTGAAGTATTAAGTTGGTGCAAAAGTTATTGTGGTTCTTGCCATTAAAAGTAATGTCAAAAATCACAATTATGTTTGCACCAACCTAATATTTGCTACATGGAGAATACAGTAACTCCTTCAGCACTCATATAGACCTTGCATTCCTTAAGAGAGTAATACATTGGTTTGTCCTCAGGATTTATGATAGAGGATACCCTTTTTTAAGATATTGTAAAAGTGTGCCGTTTATTTTGAGAACCTCTTTTGGTTTACAACCATATTCATGTTCTCTCTTCTTGTATTTTAGTCTATGCTTCTTTTCTCATCATCTATTTCCTGTCTCAGATGTTGCCATCTTTTGTTGCCTGATGGCTTGAAACCATTGTTTCCTTAGTTTTGTCCAGTTTTTTTTTTTCTTTTTTGTATCAAGTAGGAAGGTAAATCTGATCTCTATTCTTCAACCTTATCCAGAAGCTACTCAAAACTTTGTCTATTATTATATTATTGGGGGAACTGAACTAGGGGGTTGATTTTTAATTTATTAAAATGTATTCATTTTAAGCCACACTTTCACAGATATGTAGCAATGCAGTACAACACACATGGCTAGTGACCCAGGATGCAAATCAGTTACAAGGTTTGGTTAGTGAAAGATTTTTCCAAGTTACTTTAAAAAGAGTGTACTGGTGCTAAATATGTGTGTAGGTAAATATGCACTGAAGTTTCGAATGCCCAGCTCAAGAGGGCCTTGCAGTCCCTATTAGATGAGTAAACAACTCAGCTCAGCCTTGAGACTTGTGAAGCTCAGCATCATGTTTTCAGGAGTTTCTTGTTTGGTATGAATCAGACTTTCTTGTCCTATCTTAGAAATCAAAGAAAGTCGGGTGTTGGGGGGAGGAACCTGCTTGTCTTCCTATGTTCTTTATTTGTCAGGAATTGTATGGACAGTGTAATGTTGATAGAAAATTAGTTATAGTGACAGTATTGAGATAAGACTAAACAGCTAAAAAAAACAGCAAGATCTCTAGTGGCTTGAAAGATTTAAAGAAGTTTTGCTTTATTATTTTAATATTGAAGACTCACTGAAATCATCTAAAGACAATAATTAAAACATCTGACTTGTATTTTGAAAGATAAATTTGGCAACAATCTTTTTAAGTATAGCACTTTTCCAAGAGAAAATGAAACATGTTGAAGTTACTTTTATTCTGTGTATTAGTCCGTTTTCACACTGCTAATAAAGACATACCAGAGACTGGGCAATTTACAAAAGAAAGAAGTTTATTGGACTTACTGTTCCACGTTGCTGGGGAAGCTTCACAATCACGGCAGAAGGCAAGGAGCAGCAAGTCACGTCTTACATGGGTGGCAGCAGGCAAAGAGAGCTTGTGCAGGAAAATTCCCCCTTGTAAAAACCATCAGATTTCTTGAGACTTACTCACTATCATGAGCACAGGAAAGACCTGCCCCCATGATTCAGTTACCTCCCATCAGGTCCCTTTCACAGCACACAGGAACTCAAGGTGAGATTTAGGTGGGGACACAGCCAAACCGTATCATTCTGGAAAAAAAAAAAACAAAAAACAAAAATATAAACATCATAAGTCTTAGCAAACCAATCTTTATAAAGAAAGACATTTGAGGTTAGGTGCAGTGGCTCATGTCTGCAATCCCAGTGTTTTGGGAGGCCAAGGTGGGATGGGAAGATCATTTGAGGCCAGGAGTTCAAGACCAGCCTGACAGTAAAGTGAGACCTTCATCTATTAAAAAAAAAAGCATTTGATAAATACTTCTGCTCATGTGTTTAGAAATGTTTTTCACTGTATAGGTATGTTTTTTTAGAAATGTCACAAATGGCATGCACTGCAAGACAGTATTCTCTTTCTGGCCTGAATTCTTCCCAAGTTCACAGCTATAGTATGGCATTTGATTTGCAAAGTTTTCAAATGTGCTTTCCTAAGTGTGGCTAGTTTTCAAGTGGCAAACAAACATGAGTGAAGCAACAGCAAAAATAATAACAACAACAACAATAGATTTTGATAATTCAAAGTTGTATTTTTTAAATTTCGCTATCAAAAAATGAATTGGTAGAAGGTTATTAGGGAGTGAGTACTAAGAACTATATTATCAAGGCCTAAGTTAATTCCATTTAAAATGTTATACTTTCTAAGAGACAGGATGCTTCTGAGAAATAATTTGTATGTATATAAATGGTGTTGAACTCATAAATCATTTGACTTTAATTTCAGTTCATGAAATGTGATAGAATCCTTAGTCTACCCGGTATATGGCTGTGCTTATCGTATCCATATGTTTGGGGAACATTCTGTATTCATCATATATTACCACACAGGATTCTTCCAGGGAAGAATGATTCATGCATAAGAAATAATGTTATAGCTATTTCCACAGGGGAAGGGAAAATTTGGCAAACTAAACCAAGATACTGCATTCAGACTTATGTTCTTTCTAATTAAATTTGAAATAGGAAATTTTATTCTTTTACTTTTTCACCTTTACTTTCTGGATCTTCTTTAGGAAAGGAAAGTGGACATACAGGACCTAGCATCTGATAATTTTGGAATTAGATTTCTACTCTGTAACCTTGACAAGTCACTTAATCTAATTTTATATAATCATTTTTGTACAAATTAAGAATCATAATTATCAGCAATAGCTGTTTTGTGAAGTAAAGCAGATAATAATATAACAATTGCCTAACATGTCTTATAATAGATTTTAAAATATGTGGTTGGATTATATTCCACTTGAATCTTAGGTATAATTAGGCCTAAAATATTAGTTTTACAAACTGTTAATTTTTTAAATTTAGATTTCTGAGGTATTTTGCTCCTCAGTAACAATAGGACAGAATAATGGGTGTGAAAATGATTTGAGGAAACCTATACATAACATATATCGTACATACCACATTATACTAGGTGTGTTTTAAGCTCCACCCTTATAATTACTAAAATAAAATGATAAGAAAAACTATAATAATATAGTAATAATTGTTTTACAAGAATTTAGGGAGAGAATTCAGGCATGAATGCACACATTTTTATACCAGTTTTCCTAGGAGGAAATATGGGTCGGTTATTTGGCAAATAATAGTAATAATGCTTTACATTCTTAGAGCTCCAACTGTCTTAAGAGCTTCCTGCACTGTGCTAAAGAAAGATCAAGAGATGTCATCTGAGGTGAAGTTTTTGAAGGAAGAATGGTTTTTCAATTATGAAAGGGGAGAGCTACAAAAGGTCATAGAACGCAACAAGCAAGGATAGATGTAAAGCTGTGAGAGATAATGACATTTTAGGAAAACTGTAATCAGTTTTACAGCATTGTTTTCATTCAAAAAATACTCTTCAAATTATTCTATAATCTAGGCATTCCAGTAGGCAACATCATAGGACGTCATAGTTAATGTGTGGTTAAGAACTAAAGCATAAAAGTGGTTACCCACCCCCTAACAAACTGAAGTGTCTGTAACTGTATCTATATTGATCCAGATATTTTAAAATTAATTTCAGTTCATCTTTCTTTCTCTAGTAATTGCAACTATTTGTAAAAATTGCTACTTTGATAAAGGATGTGGTCACAGGTATTTTTCTTATTAAAATGAGACCTTTTTTGTCAGTTCTCACAATGGAAGTAGTATGCACGTATAATCCACAAGTTTTCATGTAATATTTTTATTATTATTCAGTTCAAAACATTTTTCAATTTACATTTTGATTTCTTATTTTACCAATCAGAAGTTCATTCCCTTATTTCCCAGTGGCTAGACATTTTATAGTTATCTTTGTATTATTGATTTCTAGTTTATTTTGGACTGATCAGAAAATACATTTTCCTGGATAAAAATATATGGTATTTATCGTTTAAAATAGGTTAAGTCTTTATAGCCTGGCATATAGTTAATTTTGGTAAATTTTAATGAATGTCTTTAAATAATAAGCATTCTATAGTTATTGGGCACAGTGTTCTCTATGTGGCAATTAGGATAAGTATCTTAATCTTTTATTGTTCAGATAATATATAACTTTTTTAAATTCATATCTTAAATCTTTTATTTTTCAGATAATATATAACTTTTTTTTAATTCAATATGCCCAGAAGTTCTTTTGCATGCCATCTTTCCTTTATTTCCTAAAGGACTTGAAAGAAATTTTGTAACCATTTACCTATATTAAAATTCTTTTTTCTAATACCTAGCATTACTTCAGTTGTCAGACTTGCCCTGACTGGTATGACAATAAGGTAATAACAGTGGAACATTTCTATATGTGTTCAAGAGTAGATGTAAACTGAAGGAAGTTTGTCAGGACAGAAAGAGATTTATGCTGAATACCCCTTTCATAATTTTATTATCTTTTTTTTATTATACTTTAAGTTTTAGGGTACATGTGCACATTGTGCAGGTTAGTTACATATGTATACATGTGCCATGCTGGTGCGCTGCACCCACTAACTCGTCATCTAGCATTAGATATATCTCCCAATGCTATCCCTCCCCCCTCCCCCCACCCCACCACAGTCCCCAGAGTGTGATATTCCCCTTCCTGTGTCCATGTGATCTCATTGTTCAATTCCCACCTATGAGTGAGAATATGCGGTGTTTGGTTTTTTGTTCTTGCGATAGTTTACTGAGAATGATGATTTCCAATTTCATCCATGTCCCTACAAAGGACATGAACTCATCATTTTTTATGGCTGCATAGTATTCCATGGTGTATATGTGCCACATTTTCTTAATCCAGTCTATCATTGTTGGACATTTGGGTTGGTTCCACGTCTTTGCTATTGTGAATAGTGCCGCAATAAACATACGTGTGCATGTGTCTTTATAGCAGCATGATTTATAGTCCTTTGGGTATATACCCAGTAATGGGATGGCTGGGTCAAATGGTATTTCTAGTTCTAGATCCCTGAGGAATCGCCACACTGACTTCCACAATGGTTGAACTACTTTACAGTCCCACCAACAGTGTAAAAGTGTTCCTATTTCTCCACATCCTCTCCAGCACCTGTTGTTTCCTGACTTTTTAATGATTGCCATTCTAACTGGTGCGAGATGGTATCTCATTGTGGTTTTGATTTGCATTTCTCTGATGGCCAGTGATGATGAGCATTTTTTCATGTGTTTTTTGGCTGCATAAATGTCTTCTTTTGAGAAGTGTCTGTTCATGTCATTGGCCCACTTTTTGATGGGGTTGTTTGTTTTTTTCTTGTAAATTTGTTTGAGTTCATTGTAGATTCTGGATATTAGCCCTTTTAAATATAAATAAATTACCATTTTGAATACAGTAAGCCTAAATTATAATATCTATACATTTAATAAAACCACCTTAGTTAAAATGAAAAACTAGGTTGTAAGAAAAAGATAGATTTCTGGCAATGTGAGTTATTATTAGCATTTATCATAATTTCTAATAAGATGGCAAACTGCTTTCAATAAATAAAGTAAGAGATAAATTTCTATAGAAATGTGTATGTCCAACAACATTACATACAATGTTACAGGCTGTTGAAATTGCATGAATGTAATCATTCTGACAAATTTTTAGTTGAATATTACACTATCAAATGTAGTACTGTGATATTTTTATGTATTTGTTCACAAACTATTTACTTTGTGATTTGCCTGAGCATATACATTATAGTAAAGTAAAAATTCAATATTTGCCTTTCAGATTATATATTATTTAAGGGTAAAATTATATGATGTCTGTATGTTATGCATTTTAGCGAATTAAAAATAGGTAAAGCAAATATTTTTTAAAATATTAATTGGCCAATCTAAGTGACAAGCATATGAGTATGCAAAACACTACTCTTTTATTTCTACATGATAAACATTTTTCAAAATACAAAGAAAGAAAAAAGTAATTAATTTTAAATTGCAATTATCACAATTATCACAATTTTTAAATTGCAATTCCTCATTAGATATTTTAAAACATGTAAAATCATTCATGTTTACTCTTCAAGTGATATAGAAAGTTGCAATAATTTATCTTGAGATTTTGAAAACAAAGACAGTAAAACCCGAGAGTCTTGTTGGGGTTTTATAAAACCAGGTGTTTTAATTGATTATTTTATTACTAGTCAAAGACTTGACTACATATATATAGAACACTGTAACTAGTCATATGAGCTACCATTTATTAGTAATTTTTCTGTGCCAAACACTATTCTTAGGTATACTACAAGTATCAAATTGTTTAGTATTCACAGCTAGGTCTTGAGGAAAAACGGTATCATTACCTCCGTCTTACAGATGACAAAACTGAGGATCAGAGCGTTTAGGCTGTTTCTTGGAGATTGCGTGCACAATAACGGCAGAGTACCCTTACCTGCCACACTGCTACCAAAACAGTAAACAAAATATTATTCTAATATGCACATCCTTGCTAACAATATGGAACAATGTGAGAAAACTCTGTCTAAATATAATAATTATTGGTCCCATTTTAATTGTACCTTGATATAATTATGTATTCAATGACTAAAATATACGTTTCAGACATATTTAAATAAATTGTTTTACTTTTTGCTACAAATACAGCAGTAATATTGTAAATGAAGATTTTTCCAAATGATGCTTTAGTTAAAACCCTGTTGCCAATGCATCTTTCAAAAATAGAGCATAGAAACAATACTGACCATCACAGAAATATTCCATTAACCATATAGGATTAAGGAATCTATAAAGAACTTCTTTTTAAATGACAAATAACACTAGAATTTTACTTTAGTTATAGCTGTACTAGTAAATGCTATCTCTAATAAAATTTGTTTTAGTTAATCATTTAATAAAATTTATGTCATTTATTTTGGATTTATTTTCAGTTCTTCACAATTGATATTTTAATACCTCAAACACTTATTAAAGAAATTTATAAATAAGAGATTACAAATTTATGGTCTTAATGCAGAATCTGTCGAGCAGATATGTAGTATTGGCCTATATAGGTTTTTTTTTTTTTTTTTTTTTTTTACTTCAACTTTTATTTTAAATTCCAGAGTACATGTGCAGGAAGTGCAGGTTTGTTACACAGGTAAAGGTGTACCCTGGTGGTTTGCTGCACAGATCAACCCATCACCTGGGTATCAAGCCCAGCATCCATCAGCTATTCTTCCTCATTCTCTCCCTCCCCCCACCCCTGCCCCAACAGGCCCCACTGTGTGTTTTTCCCTGCCATGTGTCCAAGTGTTCTCATGGTTCAACTCCCACTTATAAGTAAGAACATATGGTGTTTGGTTTTCTGTTCTTGCATTAGTTTGCTGAGGATAATGGCTTCCAGCTCCATCCATATACCTGCCAAAAACATGATCTCATTCCTTTTCATGGCTGCATAGTATTCCATGGTGCATATGTAACATATTTTCTTTATTCTATCATTGATGTGCATTTGGGTTGATTCCGTGTCTTAGCTCTTGTAAATAGTGCTGCAATGAACATATATGTGCATGTATCTTTGTAATAGAACGATTTATATTCGTTTGGGTATATACCCAATAATGGGATTACTGGTTCAAATGGTATTTCTTTTTCTAGGTCTTTGAGGAATCGCCACACTGTCTTCCACAATGGTTGAACTAATTTATGCTCCCACCAACAGCGTAAAAGCATTCCTTTTTCTCCACAACCTTGCCAGCATCTGTTGTTTCTATAATTTTTAGTAATCACCATTCTGACTGGCATGAGATGGTATCTCATTAGTGGTTTTGATTTGCATTTCCCTAATGATTAGTGATGTTTAGCTTTTGAGAAGTATCTGTTCATGTCCTTTGCTCACTTTTTAATGGGGTTGTGTGTTTTTTTCCTGTAAATTTGTTTAAGTATACTCTGAATATTAGATCTTTGTCAGATGAACAGATTGCTAAAATTTTCTCTCATTCTGTAGGTTGTCCGTTCACTCTGAGAATAGCTTATTTTGCTGTGCAGAAGCTCTTTAGTTTAATTAGATCCCATTTGTCAATTGTTTCTTTTGTTGCAATTACTTTTGATGTTTTTGTTATGAAATCTTTGCCCATGTCTATGTCCTGAATACTATTGCCTAGATTTTCTTATAGGGTTTTTATAGTTTTGGGTTTTACATTTAAGTCTTTAATCCATCTTGAGTTAATTTCTGTATAAGGTGTAAGGAAGAGTTCTAGTTTCATTGTTCTGCATATGACTAGCCAGTTATCCCAACACTGTTTATTAAATAGGGAATCCTTTTCCCATTGCTTGTTTTTGTCAGTTTTGTTGAAAATCAGATTGTTGTAGGTGTGTAGTCTTATTTCTGAGTTCTTATTCTGTTCCATTGGTCTATGTGTCTGTTTTTGTACCAGTACCATGCTGTTTTGGTTACTGTATCCTTGTAGCATAGTTTGAAGTCAGGTAGCATGATACCTCCAGCTTTGCACTTTTGCTTAGCATTTTCTTGGCTATTCTGGCTCTTTTTGGGTTCCATATGAATTTTAAAATAATTTCTTCTAGTTCTGCAAAAATGTCAATGGTAGTTTAATGGAAAAAGCAATGAATCTGTAAATTACTTTTGGTAGTATGGCCATTTCCACAATGTTGATGCTTCCTATCCATGAGCATGGAATATTTTTCCATTTTTTGTGTCCTCTCTGACTTCCTTGAGCAGTAGCTTGTAATTCTCTTTGAAGAGTTTCTTCACTTCCCTTGTTGGCCATATTTTTAAGTATTTTATTCTTTTTGTAGCAATGGGAGCTCATTCATGATTTGGCTCTCTGCCTGCCTGTTGTTGGTGTATAGAAATGCTGGAGATTTTTGCACATTGATTTTGTATCCTGAGACTGCTGAAGTTGCTTATTAGCTTAAGAAGCTTTTGGGCTGAGACAATGGGGTTTTCTAGATACAGGATCATGTCACCTGCTAACAAAGATATTTTGTCTTCCTTTCTCTGTATTTGAATATCCTTTATTTATTTATCTTGTCTGATTGCCCTGGCCAGAAGTTGCAATATTGTGTTGAGCAGGAGTGCTGAGAGAGGGCATCCTTGTCTTTTGTCAGTTTTCAATGGGACTCCTTCCAGCTTTTGCCCATTCAGTATGATATTGGCTGTGGGTTTGTCATACATGGCTCTTACTATTTTGAGGTATGTTCCTCCAGTACCTAGTTTACTGAGAGTTTTTAACATGAGGCAATGTTGAATTTTATCCAAGGCATTTTCTACATCTATTGAGATAATTATGTGGTTTTTATCTTTAGTTCTGTTTATGTGATGACTTGCGTTTATTGATTTGCATATGTTGAACCAACCTTGCATCCTGGGGATGAAGCCAACTCAATCATGACGGATAAGCTTTTTGATGTGCTGCTGGATTCGGTTTGCCGGTATTTTATTGAGGATTTCTGCACTGATGTTCATTGGGGATATTGGCCTGAAGTTTTCTTTTTGTTGTATGTCTGCCAGGTTTTGGTATCAGGGTGATGCTGGCCTAATACAGTGAGTTAGCAAAGAGATCTTCCTTTTCCATTTTTTGGAGCAGTTTCAGTAGAAATGGTAACAGCTCTTCTTCATACCTCTGGTAGAATTGAGCTGTGCATCTATCTAGTCCTGGGCTTTTTTTCAGTTGGTAGGCTATTCATTATTACCTCAGTATCCTAACTCATTATTGGTCAATTTGGAGATTCAATTTCTTCCTGGTTAAGTCTTGGGAAGGTGTATGTGTCCAGGAATTTACAAACAACCGTCAGAGAATACTATAAACACCTTATGCATATAAACTAGAAAATCTAGAAGAAATGGCCTGCATAGCTTTTATACTTGCTTGAGTTTTGTTGGAGTTTTAAAATAGAAAGATATTCCATCAAAATAAAAATGTCTTCATCTCTATGAGAAAAATAAAATGTAAAGACAGATAATGATGCAACAGAGCTTTAGACAGAAGCCGATTGGTGTTGTCTGCACAGAAAATATAAAATTTCCAGTTGTCACTAATTTCCAATATCACTTTTCCAAAACCAGGCTCAATATGTTTCCTCATTTTACTATTGGGTTTTCTGTGTTTTATGTATACGGATTATTTATATATTTTTGTATGTACATAACTTTATATAAATTTGTATGAAATATATATGTAATATACTTTTTGCAAATATTATCTATACAGGACTGCCTTTTCATTATTCTCATTTTTATAAACTAAACATTAT
The DNA here is from genome assembly GCF_028858775.2 of Pan troglodytes. Classification (NCBI taxonomy): domain Eukaryota; kingdom Metazoa; phylum Chordata; class Mammalia; order Primates; family Hominidae; genus Pan; species Pan troglodytes. The sequence continues at coordinate 109,038,935 of NC_072410.2, forward strand.
CATTTTAATGTATTCTAATTTATCAATGAGATATATTCCTATTTAGAGATGTCAACAAATATGTGCTTTAAGAAAATGTAATTAAAATATAACACAAATAGAGACTTACACACACATCGCAAATGGAAGTTCAATGGCTCTTCATCAGGTGAGCAATGTGGAATGGCCAGTACCAAGGTCAAGGACTAGGACATTACCTGTACCCATGAGCCCCTTGTGCCTTCTTGTCATTACTTCTTGTTCCCCAAACTACCACTATCCTGACCTGTAACACCAGAAATTAGTTTTATTATGTTTTTGAACTATATATACATATATATGTACTCACACAAATGTATATATAACTATATATACGTATATATGTAATATATATTTTGCAAATATTTTCCTTACCGGATTTCCTGTTCATTCTCATTTTTGTGAAAAAATATCATTTTAATATATTCCAGTTTACCAATATTTTCCTTTATTGTTAGTGCTTTCTATGTTCTATATAAAATTTTTACTTACACCCAGTTATAAAGATATTCTTCACGGTATTTTCAAAAGTTAATTATCTTGTTTTTTAAAATTGAATAAAAAAATCTTTTGTATTTGATTCTGTGTAATATGTCAGGTATAAATCCAAATAATTTTTTATTTTTTGCTAGTGGGTATTATCTAATTGTTTCCATACATTATACTTTAATATGAAATATTTTATTCCACTTATTTCTCACCATGATCCTATATAAGAATGTTCTAGTTTCTATTATGTTGGTGCAAAATTTATTGCCGTTTTTGCCATGGCAAAAACGGCAATAAATTTTGCACCAACCTATTTATTGGATATACAAGGACTCAATGGATAAGTGCAGCTTAATGTTATACCCATCTAAAGTTAAATGACTAGTAAGTGAATTTGTTAAAATTTCATTGGTGTGCGCATTTCTTCATAGTTATAAATATTCAGAAAGAAATCATGTAGTAATCATGAAGAAAATAGAACATGAAGAAAAATTCTCCCATGATAATTCTAAATAGCCAACTGACTCTCACATGTGTTTGAGACCAGAATGTATAAAATCTGCTTAGAATTAATTACACTTAAGAATAATCTTCTAGCAGAATCTAGCTAAACTCATGTTGAAGGATTCTGGCAAGTAAATCTCCAAGAATTATGAACTATAAATGGATGAACAGTACAATAAAAACCTCCATAAAATGACAGTTAGGCCCACCCATATAGCAGATATGGGAATTACTAAATAAAATATAAAAATTTATTAGGTTGCTATTATTTAATGAAATAAAATAGAGTATTAAAATGTAAAACCAAGGAATGAGAGTCCACCAAGAAAGATCAGAGAGACTGGTAAATAAATATTAAGGTAGCAAGTAACACTCTAAGAAAAAATATATATATACTTGTGTATGTATATGTGTGTGTGTGTATATATGTATTTAATCATTGACATAAATATAATAAAATTACTCAGAATAAAAAATAGAGGGAAAAGAGATTAATAATAAGGAAAGGCAGCACAATTAATAGAATGAGTTGTCATTAAATATTGAAATAAAATAATAAATGAACAGTGCATAAAAATTGGATTGAAAAATATTTAAAGATATATTGACACAATATTTTCTAGAATTAATAGATAACATATATCTTCAGATTCTAAAATTTCAAGGACCCACAAATTACATAATTAGTAAAGATCCCTGAATGCTTAATAATAAGAAATGTGAAATACCAAAGCAAATAGATTTTTAAAATACAGATAAAGAACAATAAGCTAGCTACCAAAAAAACAATAATAAGACTGACAGAATAGGGCTCATAATTAACAATATAAAACAGCTTACACTGGTATAATATGTTCAAAGGGATGATCAAAAATGTATCATCCTAAAATTCCATACTGCATGATGGTAAAAACAAATCAATGTCCAAAAAATATAAAACTTCAGAGAGGCCAGGTGCTATGGCTCACACCTGTAATCCCAGACCTTTAGGAAGCTGAGACAGGAGAATCGCTTGAAGCCAAGAGTTTGAGACCAGTCTGGACAAAAGAGACCCCGTCTCTACAAAAAATAAAATACGTATGTAAAAAATATTAGATGAGGAATGACAGGGTGCACCTTTAGTCCTAGCTACTCAGGAAGCTCAGGTGGGAAGATTGCTTGAGCCAGGAGTTTGTGGCTGCAGTGAGCTATGGTTGTGCCACTGCACTCCAGCCTGGGCATCAGATTGAGACCTTGTCTCTTAATTAAAACAAAAACAAAAACAAGGTTAAGAGAATATTTTATCAATAAACACTCATAAAATAACTCCTAAAGGATTTAATTCAAGAAAGAGTTGAAAAGATTCCAAAAATAAATAGTACTACTATTAATAAATAATATCAGTTACAAATGAGTACTTGAAATTAAAGATGCTTAAATTCCTTAAATTGAAATGCAGAGGATTTATAATATTGATTAGTTTAGGTATTATTATTTATTATGTAAGTATTATGTGAACACATGCAAATGTTAGAATATTTGTACTAAGCACTGAAATACCAGATATGAGTGTATAATTTTCTATCTGGTACAAAGAAAAATGTAATAAATACACTAAAAAGTAAAAATTAAAATAATAAAAAATACAAAACGCAAGAACTAGCCAAATATTAAACACATCAAAATTATTCTTGAGTTAAACATGCCTATTTCAGAGGAAGTGTTGTAATATTGACTTCATTTAATCTATTTGCTGAGTTTATCAAATTTTGGAAAATATTAAAAATAGTCCTAGTAGTTCGGAGAATTATTTGTCTTTAAAATTTCACACTCAAGTTAAAATTTTCCCTTTACCTTAGTAATTAGGCAGGCACACAATAATTGCTCCAAGTCTGCTCAGGGAGATCTATCTCTTTTTGTATATTCTATGTATTTATTACATAGCAGGAAATAGATATTCTCTCAGATTTCCCTTTACCTAAAATCTTGAATGAAATATTTATTTCATAGGATTACTCAGTTCTACTTTTTAACCCAGTTATTTTTTATTTTATATCTCTCCTTTTATTTTGGGGAAGAGACATCTTGATATTGGTTGCTTTCAATCTGTATTAACACAAGGTCAAATAAAATGCACAAGATGGCATTTAGTGCCTTGAATTTATAGTAAAATCCAACAAGAATCCATCACCTAAAGCCTAAGAGAGTGACAAAATTTATTATCACTCTCTCTCAAACTCCACCTTTATTTATTTTGTGAGCAGTCTAAAGAAAATAGCACAGTTAATGGGCAATTCAGTGAAGAATCACTTTTCAATTATGCAGGAGACAATTTGTTAGTGTCAGAATCTGGAAGTAGAGCAAGTGCGGTCTGTTCTAAACAATCACTTTCAAAAAATTAGATGATGAAAAATTATCGTGGTTGCTATTTTAAAATCTTAGCTTACCATATGCCCATTGAGGCTGCACTAGTTTCAGAAGCCAGGGGTGCTGGTTCTCGTAACAGAATATAGTCACAAATAAACACGATGTACCAGATACAACAATCATTCCACTAATAGGTGCTTCACATGCATTCTATCATTTAATCTTCATTTTGAAGATGAAATATTCACAATTCACCCATTTTTATATACACAGGGAGTAGGAGTCCAAATCAACTTTCATAGTCAAAAAAAACTCAAGTGATGGAGCTAGAATTCAGAAAATCTTTACCTGACTCACAGATTATACCGATGATAGTAAATCATCCTGAGTCTCTGTCTTCAAGGAAGTTGCAATTTAACAGAAGAGATAAAATGAAGATAGGAAGCTTTGCCTAACACAGCTATTGTATTATATACAAATTCAGAAACCATTAAAATATTTTGAATTAACCAGTGAGTTTTTAAAATTTCTTTATTAGGTACAGGAGTACATGTGCAGGTTTATTATATAGGTAATCTCATATCATGGGGAATTGTACAGATTGTCACCTGGGTACTAAACTTAGTACCCAGCAGTTATTTTTTCCGATTGTCTCCCACCTCCCACCTTCCACCCTCCAGTAGGCCTCAGTGTCTGTTGTTCCCCTTTCTGTGTCCATATGTTCTCATCATTTAGCTCTCATTTATAAATAAGAACATGCAGTATTTAGTTTTCCATTCATGTGATAGTTTGCTAAGGATAATGGCCACCATCTCCATTCATTTTCCTGAAAAAGATGTGATCTCATTCTTTTTTATGGCTGCATAGTATACCATGGTGTTTGTGTACCACATTTTCTTTATCCATTCTACCATTAATATGCATTTAGATTGATTCCATGTCTTTGCCATAGTGACTAGTGCTGCAATGAACACACATGTGCATATGTCTTTATGGTAGCACAATTTATATTCCTTTGGGTACATACCCAGTAATGGATTGTTGAGTGGCACGGTATTTTTGTCTTTAGCTGTATGAAGAATCATCACACTGCTTTCCACAACGGTTGAACTAATTTACACTTACACCAGAAGTGCTCCCTTTTCTCTAACCAGTGAATTTTCGTACAGATGGATTTGGGAATCTGATGTATTTGTTTTCTATTGTTGCCGTAACAAATCTCCACAAATTCAGTTGTTTAAAACAACACAAGTTTATTATATGACAATTCTGCAAGTTAAAATTCAAATATGCACAAGATGGCATTTAGTGCCTTGAATTTATAGTAAAATCCAACAAGAATCCATCACCTAAATCATTGAGCCTTAACTTCCTCATCTGTGAAATGAGAATAACACAGTTACTCAACTACATTGCCATGTGAGTTAAATAAAATCATGTATGTGAAATCATCTGGCACAAAACACTACCAGGGGCTTACCAGGTTAAAATCAAGGTGTTAGCAGAACTTGTTACTAATGGGAGGCTCTGGGGGAATAACCTGCTTCTAAGATCATTCAGATTGTTGGCATTTGTAGGACAGAGTTTTCTCACTGGCTGTCAACCAGAAATCCTTCTTTGCTTCTAAAAACTGCATGCATTTCTTCTCATATTGTGCATTAGCTCCAATAGGCTTCTCTCTGATCTTTATACAGGTGACCCTAAATCTCAAAGCAGTAACAGTTTGTCCAACCCACTACATGCTTGAAATCCCTCTGACTTCCTTTCCTCTATCATCTCTCTTGCCATTCTCTTTTGCAGCGTCTTTCTCCAGGCAGCCTGAGAAAATATACTTTAAGTGGCTCATGTAATTAGATCAGGTGTGCCTAGATAAGCTAGGGTGATCATATTTTAAGGTCTGTCACCTTAGTTACATCTGCAAAGTCCCTCTTGCCATGTAACATAACACATTCACATGTTCCAAGATTGGGACTGAGGGACTGAGAATTTGAGGAATAATCAGCCACATGTGCTTAAGACAGCAAATATATATATATATATATATATATATATATATATATATATATATATATATATATATATGGCAGTGAGCATTGGACGATGTAGGTGATCAAAGACTACTTCTCAGAAAGAATGCCCACTGGATGACATGACTTTGAAATCCAGCCAATGTACTCATCAACCTCTTTTGTTTACTAATCTTCCTGTTTTTGAAGATGTTTTTCATGAGGTAGTGGGCTGGCTGACAATACCTTGGAATTCATCTGGTTTGGGCCCCTTTGTTTTTGAAGGAGAAAACTTTTCACAGAAGAGTAATGAGTTATTCAAGTTTAAACAAACACTGAATAACTGGCAGATTACTTAATTAAAAAGATTTAAAAATAATACAAAAATTAACGGACACAACATTACAAAAAGGACAGCTGAGCTTCTCTTTGGTCTAGTGTGTTCTAGGAAAGGCCTACATTCTTCCTGAGTCCTCCCTCTTCCTCACATGGTATGGGAGCCTGAGACTTTACAAATTCCTACTGTTGAATCTCTTCTCCCTCCATTTCTCCAAGATGTGAACTTTCCCCCAACTGAGTCCCAAATTGCCTATTGTCTAATCCAATACTGTAGCATCCTTTACTTGGTTACTTCATGGTGATCTTGATGTTTGGTTTTTTGTTTGTTTGTTTGTTTTAGAATTATACTACTTGCTTCAAAATGGAATGGCAAACAATTTCAGGGCCTAGGAAATGGTCTTTCTATATTTTGTCATCTGTTTCCTTTACAGCAATGTAAATACCTCCTAACTCCCACGAACAAAGATTATATTACCTTTTTCAGTGAGATTCCTGACCCATCAGATGAGGAGATATTTATTTTGATTTTTATGTGGAATTTTATGGTCCATTTTTTAACTGTTGTCTATGTCAAGTAGAAATGTATATTCTAATATTAAATATGATTTTCCAAAATTAATCACAAAGCACCCTTCCAAGCCTATCTTTTATTGACAAGGATAAATACATGAAAGTTACAGCCACAGACCAGAGGCAGGAATTTAATTCTTTGTTCATTTACTAGATCAGTGAATTTGGTTAGGTTATTTAATATCATTGAGCCTTAACTTCCTCATCTGTGAAATGAGAATAGCACAGTTACTCAACTACATTGCCATGTGAATTAAATAAAATCATGTATGTGAAAGCATCTGGCACAAAACACTAGCTCAGAGTTCTGGTTCTCTATCCCAGTGCTTCTATTTTAATTCTGTTATGTGTTTTCTAGGAATCTCTGTTGCTGAATTTAAAAGACAAAATGGAAGGCAAACTCTAGATTCTAATTCACAGAGAAAGTGTTAAGAACAATTTATTAATGAAGTTTTGAGAACAATGGTGTAAAGAAAATATTAGGGTAAATTTCAAAACCTTCTTGCAATTTCCCATGTTGTCTTTGTAATTAGATGTGTTATCAGAATGTAGTTATATGTTTTGTAAATGACTTGTGAATGTCAGCTAATCTTGTTTTAATTAGAGCAAGTAAGCCTGATGTGAAGGAAAGTTTTAAACTTTAATGTTGAATTCCTTTCAAGTGTAAAGTGCAGTGAAAAAGTTCCTTTTTTACGTGAGAAAGAAGACAGTATAATGAATCACGGACCTCAAGAGGAAAAAAGCATTTCTTTTATGAAGCAGAAGAAAAATAAATATTTTTAAATAGTAAAAAATTTTTCTTTGAGAAACTGTATAAAGCCAAATTCCAAATTTAAAAGCTTGATGTACAAATCATGATGATTACACTAATTATAAGAGCTAAAATGTACTGAAGATGTTCTGTGTTCTTGACATTGACCAAGAAGGCCTTAATGTTTTCCCTCAGCTTGGACTAAACTTCAGACAGGATTGTAAGCCCTAACCTTTCTTTCCTTAGAGCATTTACTTTAGAAAACCTGTAATTGCAAATTCGTTCTCTGCCCCTTTGAGATGTAAATCTTTTTTTAAAAGCCTCTTCCCAGTTTTACAATTCAGCACTGCCTTTCTCAAGGACCTAGGAGCCTTACCTTTGAAATGCAACTGTCAAGGAAGATAACATAACACCCCTATCTCCTCTTCCTATGGCAGGGTAGGAACCTAACTTCAGCTGGCACCTTGTTTCAAGTTGGATAATCACCTCCTTTCATAAAGACTTGAGAAAGTTCACTTCTTTTCCTTTTAGTAAGGACAATTAGCAAGGGTAGATGGTCTGTATCCTCCAATCCAAGCTCTTAAAACGCTCCCGCCTTTTGTTTCAGCAGTGGTGAGCTCAGACTGAATTCTGGAGTCTCTTCCTTACCTGTTGAACTACGTCCAGTTCAACTTTTGCTTTGAAAAGATCTATTCTTTGTAATTGGCTAAGGGGGCATATAGCACATTCTCTCCCTCAAAAATGTAATAGTAATAACAGTAATATACCTATACCTGGTGCAGGCAGCATTGTATGTGAGAACTGCAATATAATAATAATAATAATAATAATAATAATAATAATACATATACCTGGTGCAGGCAGCATTTTATATGAGAACTGCTCTGGACCCTGATCACTAGAATCCTGGCTTGTATAATCAGGTGGTGCCATGTGATCCATCAATTTAGCCTCAACAATCTAAGAGAACCTTAGACTCAGTATTTTGTGATGATGAAAAATAAATGTGTTGACAATGACTGAAACCTCTTCTTGAAAAAAAAATACAATTAAACATACACATGCATATAAAAATAAACATTAAGGATTTGTAGCGGGTAAGAATGACTCCTCAGACTTTCCTCCGAATTGCTCTCTTGAAGCACCTGGTCAGATGTCTCTGTTTAGTCCAAAGAGTCCCTGTGGGTGCCCAGCTGTCCATCTTGTTCAAGCCTATCAAAATCAGAGAAAATCTTGGATTTCACAACTTCTGAAAGAATTGTCCTGAAGGGCAACGTTCTATCAAATGATTTCTAGGATGTGATGGTCATCATCCAAATAAGCCTTCAGTGTGTGGGCCAGCCCGTGAAGGGCAGCACCTCTCTGTGTCACCCACCTGGATGTGTTACGTGCATATATGCCTGCTCTTGGTGTATGTACTCTGTGAGGGCCCTTCACTCTTAAGATGATGTGAGGAATACTTTGAACTCTTTCGTAAAAAGACTCATTTCCTGCTTAGCACAGACTTGGAAAACAACCCACATTTCTTGCACAGAGTTGTCATGACATTTTCTAGATAGTGATATGAGGTATCCCTCATGAATGTGAAGTGACTCAAGAGTGGTTCAGATGTGTTTGTGATTATCCCAGGCCAAGCTGCCTGCAGAACCACACTTTATTGGCAAAATAAAACAGCGAGGCTAAAGAATTTATAAATAAATGTTTTTTTATAGATGAGAAAAGTAATAGGTAAAAAACTGATTAGAGACACATGACCGATAAATTAACAACCCTGAATTCAAACTATGTTTTTGAATCTAAATCATGCCTTTCTTCCACTTAAATTTGCTCTTTCATAGCTGTAAGAGATGTCAATTCCCCACAGCACATAAATTACAGATGAGCTGCTTCCTCACTTTACCGCTGAGAGCCAAAGAGGTTGATGGATTTTGCCCAAGGTCTTCCAGTTACTGAATGGCAGAACTTAAACAAGAACCCAGGTCTTCTGACTCTAAGCTGGGATTTACATCATAATTAATAGAGGGATCGAAATGTATAAAAATAGAGGTGTTCCTAGGGAGGGCAGGGGTTGGGGTGTCATTAGGGAGTTAATTGCTTTCTTTGAAAAAGTAATTCCTAATAAAAAGTACCCTATACTAACCATCAGCACTTCTATGAGTGTAACTTGTGACACTTACTTAGTTATACATAGACTTTATATATGGACAGAAGAAGGACAGCCAAAGGAAAAAAATCTATCATTTAAAAAAAATATTAATTTAGCATTGTATTAATCACGGTTATTCAGAGAAAAAGAACCAACAGGATGAGTGTGTCTGTGTCTGTGTGTGTGAGATTAAGATTAAGATTTTAAATTATTGGCTTAAGCAATTGTGGAGACTGACAAGTTCAAAATTTATAAGATAGGCAATAGGCCATCAGGCTGGAGACCAATGGTTAGCTGATATTGCAGTTTGAGTCCACTGCAGTCTGTTGGCAGAATTATTTCTTCTTTGGGCAGATCCATCTATTTTTTTTTCTTCAGTTGATTGTATGAAACTGGCCCACATTTTGTAAGAAAATCTGCTTTTCTCAAAGTCTACTGATTTAAATGTTAACCTTATCTCTAAAATACATACAAAGAAACATCTAAAAATATGTTTGGGAAAAAGCTAGTACTGTGTCCCAGTCAAGTTGACCATACAATTAACAATCACAAACATGTGTCATGAGTCACTCTTTGCATTGATGCTGAATATTTAAAGATGAAAATAATAAAACAAAACACAGGCTTACATAGCCTAGTATAGAAACAAACAACAAATGATTTCAACATACAATTTTTGTGCTAATGGAGATATTTGCAAGGAAGAGAGCAGGAAAGGGATTCACTTAATTGTTACTTAGGAGATAAGTAGGGAAGCTTTCCTAATAGGCAGAGAGTTTAGCTTGGAACTTCAAAGATGGGTGGGGACTTCCCAAGCAAACAAACAGAAAACAGGACTTCCCAGTCAGAGGAAATGTTTGTGGAGAAAAAGAGATTTGACGGAATGCTTCCTACTGGGGAAGCTACGGATAATTTTTTATATATATATTATATATAATATAATATATATATAATATATAATATATATTATATATAATATATATATAATATATATAATATATATATATTATATATATATATTTATATTCTCTGAGAATGTAAAGTACTTTGTTGACCTTGAAGAATATGAAGGGCTTCTGTGACTAGGAGAATAGTGGTGGGAAAGCAGCCAAATTTCTTCCACCCTGTGAGAGTGTGTGAGTGGGACATGAGGACCGATTCACACAGTACTCAGGAGAGGGAGACAGCACCCTGACAAGTTTGAAGAAAGAGATGCTTTATATATATATATATAGTGGAGGGGGCAAAAGACAGGAGATGGAGATCAAAGGCCAGGTAGGACCTAGATTGTGGAGGGCTTTGTGAGCCATGCAGTAGCTTCTGCACCATATCCTGTAGTCCCTGGGAGAAATGGAAGAATTTGATGCGAGTCTTCTCATGGCCAGATATTTGTTTTAGAATTCACAAGATGGGAAAAGCAAAGACAAGTGAAAAACCTGGATACACATAGCCATTAGAATCAGACTGGCATGATGGGATTATTACAGACACAGCACAACTTCATTAGGTAATTGTCCAACATTTGCCAGCCACACAGATATTTTCTAATATTAAAGATCTCAATAGCAGGCTGATCCCCAAAATATTCTTCTCTTCTTTCTTTGAAGTTAGCGTTGTTCAGATACTTCTCTCTCCTTTGGACCTGACTGTTTTCCTGAAGTTCTTATGAGCTGAGATCAAATGACCAAAACTAACAGTGCCAAGGAATTCAGATAACCCTCAGGGGCTGTTGGGGTGAGGTGGGACAGGTTTTCATCTCAATGTGTCCCGGTTCCTCTCAGGGTCAGAAGCCATTTAGAAATCATATTGGACTGTATAGGTTTGAGTTGCTTTGACACTTCAGAACCTTGAGCAAGTCACTTTAGATCTTAGGTTTCAGTTTTCTCACTTTTAACGTGGAGATAGAACTCTCCACCTGGTAGATTACTGTGGGAAATAAAAAGAATTTATAAAAAGTGCTTAGCCTGGTGTTTGTTGAATAATACTTGACCTAAAAGTTCCTCCTGCTTGGCCAGGTTTCTGACAGCCTGTCTATGCTTACCCCTCTCTGACCCAAGAGAGTGTTTCCTTCCTAAATATTGAACTATTTGCTACTCTGAGTTCAGCCTAATATTTTATCCTTTAATTCTTCTGCCTGGAATATCTGTTTTCTGCCTGGAATATCTGTTTTCTGCTGTCTGGTGGGTTAAGTCTTCCTGTCAGTAAACTCTTCGGGGAAGTGTTACGTCTTCCAGGAAGCCTTCCATGTTAAGTTCCTTCCAGGCTTCCCAGAGCCACTTCTTCACTTCCCCATAGCTATTAGCCCTACACCAGTGGGGGCTGTGAGCTTTAAAACTATGTATTCACTTTTATTTCCCCAGAAATTTCTGAAGAAGAGCACAAGTAGTGGAAAATAAATATTTATATTAAAAGAAACAAAACAAAGAGCTGAAATACCAAATCAAATATCCACCCACTGCATGAGGGAAATATTTCCTACAAAAATTATGTTTCATGTTGCTTAAATATGCTTTCCCCCTCCACATTTTTCAGTGAATTTTGGCACAATGTTTCTCTTTCCTGGTGTCCATGTCCTTGTCTGTAGCAAAAGACTGAAGTTTCTGAATTACTGGATAAGGCTCCCTGTAGTTAGGAATCTGTGTTTCTTCAAAACAACCCAATAGTAACAAGTAAATATTTTCTTATTAAAAAAAGCCTGGCATTTTAAAGGAGTCAGAAAACAACTGCACACATTGAAATCCAAGTCCTAGCTAGATCACACTCATGTGTGCTTGTGCTTCTGGCTGTGACAATTTTACAGAGCATCTCTTTCTTCAGACTTCTCAGGGTGCTGTCTCCCTCTCCTGAGTACTGTGTGAATCAGTCCTCATGTCCCACTCACACACTCTCAGAGGGTGGCAGCAATTTGGCTGTTTTCCCACCACTATTCTCCTAGTCACAGGAGCCCTTCATATTCTTCAAGGGCAGCAAAGTACTTTACATTCTTAGAGAAAAAGAGCTATGATAATGCAGTATGCTATCTTTTTTTCAAAATAGAGGAAATCTCTGACTTTAAAAATGTTCTCTTATATAGGATCTGCACACTTAGACAACATATGCATGATTAACCTGATGTATTTTATATCAATCTTTAATAGCTGCATATTTAATAATTCTTCATAGCAATATAACCTCATATTCCCACCACCAAATAAATGACTAATTTAGTTTGCCTAAACTATCCAAAGTTTATGTTTTCCACACACAGTTGGTATCCATATAGGCATCAATGTGTTTGATTTTGAGTATAGTAAACATAATTTTGCATAGTTTTTTTAACTAAAACAATCCATTTTTCTCATAGATTTTCCAAATTATTTACATTTTAACTGATTGCGTCAATGGCCTCTTAAACTTCTTTTGTGATTTAGTGTAAAAATTTTTTTTGTGATTTAGTGTAAAAAGCAAAATGTTTGTAATTACACAGATGTGAATTAGAATTCAGGCTCTGATACCAGCATGTTGGGTTTCCTCAGACACCTTTTTATTTATTTATTTATTTATTTGAGATGGAGTCTCTCTATGTTGCCCAGGCTGGAGTGCAATGGTGCGATCTTGGCTCACTGCAACCTCTGCCTCCCAAATTCAAGCAATTCTCCTGCCTCAGCCTCCTGAGTAGCTGGGATTACCTGGTGAGACACCATGCCCGAGTAATTTTTCTATTTTTAGTAGAAACGTGGTTTCATCATGTCGACCGGGGTGGTCTTGAACTCCTGACCTTGTGATCTTCCCATCTTGGCCTCCCAAAGTGCTGGGATTACAGGCGTGAGCCACTGTGCCTGGCCCGACACCTTATTATTAATAATAATGGTGAGCCATGTTTATTTTAATTATAAAATAGAGAAAATAATTCATCAATCTTAGGGTGCTTATGAAAATTAAATGTGTTAACACACGTGAGAATGTCAAATATGTTGTCGAGCACATACTGAATGTTTGAGATATTGATTGTTTTCTTTCCTTCTTTTAGAAAATTGAAATTATTTGTTTCTTTTTGTTAGTGCTCATGCTGTTACAAATAATGCTGTAAATATAAGGTTATCCTCTATTCTCATACAGATATGGGCATAGAAAATTACACATAAAATGTTTCTAATTATATGTATTCCTAGGTAAACGTATGTGTAGTGCAAGAATTGTCTAATTAATCCCTGTATATCTGAAGTCACTGGTTCCCACCTGGGGATAATTTTGTCCCCCTGGGGACATGTGACAATGTTTGCAGACATTTTTGATTGTCACAACTGGAGGATAGGGTGAAACTGCCATTACCCATTTAGTGGGTAAAGATCATGGATGATGATAGACATTCTACGATGGATGGGACAACCACCCATAACCGAGAACTACTTGGCCCAAAATTCTAATAGTGCTAAGGTTGAGAAAACACACCCTAAATCTACCATAGTACCTGGCATATCATACATGGCTAATAAATATTTTCTGACTGTATGGGAAATTCTCGGGTCCTCACTGAAAGTAAACAGCTGGGTGCATGAATTCACAATGTCTAGTATGCTATTTTTCATATTATAAAGAAAGAGCAAAGGATGCCAAAAATATTACAATGTCAAGAGGATTTATTCTGAAAACATGTTTACTTATGTGAAAATAAAGTGGTTTCTCCAAATAGCACATTGTCCTCAAGAAGGCACTTTTTTTAAGATACAAAATAGATAAGCATCCACTCTTGCCCACTTTATCAAAAGCTGTAAAGCAGTTAAAATTAATAGAAGGGAATTACCTCCATTATAAATGCTGCTCATTACCTGTCAGATCAATGAGTATTTAGATAGGCTGAACAAAATAACACTCTCAGATCAAAAGCCCACTAAAGGCTGAAATATACTTCAGATTAAGTTAATTGCAACCCAGGAGGGATAACGTTAGCCAATATTGTTCTGTGCAATCTAATTAAAGAAAGCCAGGTAAAATCAAGAGCTTTTGGGGAGCTTTATCAGGTTTTACCAAGTCACAGACTCAACATATTTGATGACATAGAATGTGTTTACAAAGAACGATAGCAGTAACAAAAGAGCCATGTGAAATAAAATGAAGGAAATGTGTATCTTCCTAGAGAGATATGATATGAAGACCTGAATTGCAATCCTGGATTTATTATCATGTTCTTCAAAGAAACTATTAATTTCTCTGTGCTTTTATTTTCTACACCTATGCAATAAAGATTGTTGAAAGATTTTATTACTATTATTTCTTGGAAAAATTAAATAAAATGAAATAAGATGAATAAAAGAAGGAACAGTAAAGATAAGGTATGTCTTATTCTAATAAATAAAATGTATAGCTAAACTTTCACATACCAAGTACAGATTGTGTTAAAACTCGATTTTCATCATCTCATTCAACTCTTGGAACATATGATGAGGGATATATTATTATTAGAATTTTATAGATAAAGAAACCAAGGCACATACAGGTTAACTGGATGGGCTAAGATCATGCAGATGGTAACAGAGATGAGATTCAGGTTTCTAAACCCCACATTATACAACTTCTCAAAGTTGGTAAGGAGAATAACTGTGTTTAACACCAAATCTTCTGATACCAAAGGCCTTTTCTTTGTACCCCAGTTAGTTGAAGCCTGGAGATTAAACAATGATAACAAGTTCAAAAACTTCTCAGAAAGGAAAGTACTGCCTAACTTTAGTAGGAATCTGATATTAGCACCTGTGTCTTTAGTCAAATTTCCTTGAAATATTATGAGATATTTAATCATGTGTAGAAAAAGTTCATGAGTAAGTTTACATCATGGAAATACTGTAGTTGGAATTTGGGTGCTCATGGAGAGTAAAGAAGGTTACGAATAGTGCTTTTGGGTGCAAGCTTTGCTTTATTGACTCTGAGAAATCATATAGCCTGCTCTCATGGCCTTTTGAGGTCAAATGGCAAAAAAAAAAAAAACAAAAAAACAACTCTGAATTGATATACCACTTTAAGGTAACATCTTCACTCTGGTAGCCCAAGTAGTCATACAGGTAGAATAAAACTTCCTTTTCATTTATTCGACAAATACTTACTAGTCTATTTCTATGTTTGAGGAAAAATATGCTAGTGGGTGAAGATAAGATTAAACATGCAGATAAAATTCTTGCTCTCATTAAGCTTCTATTAAAGTCAGAGAGACAGAAAATAGATAAACAATAAATTAGTAGCATAACTGGAGATAGTGGCAGGTACAAGTCGGGGAATAAAATAGAGTAATGGATGAGAGAATGAACTGGAAGAAGCTGCTTTCATCCAGAAAGTCCTATCTGTGGGGTAAGGATTAAATTAAATTAAAATATATCTTCTATGATAACTAGCACATGGTAGGGACTTAGAGCAGGGAATAAATTATTAAGATTTACTTTAAAATCGTTAAGTCTTCAGGAAACATTCCTTCAACTTTGGTAGATGAGACTGACCATGTGTAATAATTAAAACCACAAAATTCAAAGGTGGTAGTTACACATACAGTCATCCAACTCTATTCCCTATGGTAATAAGCTGGAGAAGAATGTGGGAGGGGTTAAAACTTGGAAACTGGCCAGTTCTGAGTTTGAATCTAGCATGTTATTTACCGGCTGTAAAGTCATGGATAATTTAAATAAATTCTGAGTTTCTGCTTCCTTCTTTGTTGAAATGATTGGCAAGCACTACATAGTCATCAGTTTCCTTTCCTTTCTACCCATTTAAATACGAAGAAATTGACTGGAAGAGAAAGGAAGGGACTTGCCCATGATGACATAGCTATTTGACATAGTTACTTATTAGGTAAACCTGAAGAAATACCTACTATATTAGTCTGTTTTCACACTGTTATAAAGAACTACCTGAGACTGGGTAATGTATAAAGAAAAGAGGTTTAATTGACTCACAGGTCCACATGTTGTAAAAAAAAAAAATGGTTGGGAGGCCTCAGGAAACTTGCAATTATGGCAGAAGGAAAAGGGGAAGCAAGCACGTCTTACCATGGTGGAACAAGAGAGAGAAAGAAGGGGGAAGTGTTATACACTTTTAGACCATGGGATCTCATGAGAACGCACCCACTATCACGAGAGCAGCAAGGAGGTAATCCGTCCCATGATCCAGTCGTCTCTCACCAGGCCCCTCCTCCAATTTGACGTGAAATTTGGGTGGGGACATAAATCCAAACCATATCACCTACTCTCCATTTCATAGTCTTTCCTGAATTCCATTTTGCTATTCCCATGATAAATTTAATTGGTAATGTGCAAAACGACATCAAAGAAGGGAGATATTTAGAAGGACACAAAAAAATAATGAGAAAAATATCTTTGTGAAAAAAGTGGGTTAGACGGTCTTGAGAGTGGTCCCAGGAACAGTAGCAATATCATCTCTTGGGAACTTGTTAGAAATGCAAATTATTGAGCCCCACCCTAGACCTACTGAGTTAAAAACTCTGGGGGAGTTCCTAGAAATCTGTGCTTTAACAAGCTTTTTAAGTGATTCTTACGCACATCACAGTTTGAGAGCCAGCCACTGTTTTAGATCAGTTTTAGGAAAAGGAAAGGTATGTACTATAAAGGAAGTGAGCTTCTTTGCAACATAATACTGCAAGAATGAAATTGCCACCTTAAAAGATGTTTTGTGAATGGAAAATTAAGTATAAATTGATAGATTAGATAGATTAGATAAATAGAAAGATAGGTGGATAGATATGACAGATATGCATATAAATATAGATTTTATTCATCCTACTGTATCACCAATCACTTTCACATTCTACCTGACTCTGCCTGAATCTACTCATTTGGCAATATTCTATTTAGTAAAGAATTGGTAATACTAATCATATTGGTTTTTTATTCACTTTAAATTTACCTAATTGCAGAAAAATAAACTAACAACAGATTTTATCTATAGCATAATTTATAGATGTTAATGCAATGCCCTCAGACCTCGCCCAAAGTTATTGTATTATGCTGAGTGATGTTATCCAAGGTCTGAAGTTTCCCTGGTGGGTGATACCTTAATTTTGGCTCAGCTATCATCAACTTCCACCCATTTGGATTCTTTGTAAAATGTAAAATACTTCTCAAATATTAATTATTGATCTTTTTGCAGGAGACTCTTACATGTGCTCAAATTATTTCAGATAGATTCTTAGGTCTAATTTACATTACAATGATTTTACGCTATATTTGTGCATAAAATATGTGCTATTTTGCTCAGAATTGGAGTAGTATCCCAGAGAGTCAGCATTACAGGTCAATAAGAAAAAGGATAGAATGTGCCTTAAGTGGTGAATCAGTCAAGAATAAAAAGAACCGTTTACTGAATTCCATGTGTGGATATTGCTGTTGTGGATTTACAGACATTCTATGGACTCCTCACAACTTTAAGGCTAGTATCATTTTGCCATTTTAGGTAAAAAAAAAAAATTGAGGCTTCAGGTTAGATTAAGTTCAATCTAAATCTAAATTTCTTAAATTAAGAAACCAGTGATTGAGACCCAAATTCTAGTTGACTAAAAGGTTTTATTTTCAACTCTCTGGGGCCACATTTCCAGAACCATGAAAACAGTTTAGCATTAACTTATCAAACACTCGCTGCGCACCTACCATGCCATACAATGCTTTGTAGAGTATTAGAATGAACAATGGGCATGTCTATCCTACTTGCCAACCTGTTGCAGCTTCCATGTCACCTTATAGAAGCCTAAGTTTACCCATTCCATGGGGTGAACCCATTCTTGTTTCTTTTCTCATCTATAAAACAGAGTGAAAGTGCATAATTTCTAAAGATTAAAATGTATTCAAAGATCTAATTAGTAAAACAATAGGTGATTTTTAAAGGCCCGGTCATGTCCCAATGTTTCTTAATGAGTATATATTATTTACATACTGGTAAGTAAATTTATTATCTAAAGAGAGGTATTTTCCACTACTGTTCTGGAAAATGTATTCAGTGCCTATTGATCTAAAGAATTCCTATTTTGCTCCCCACTGAAGCTGTAGGTTGCTGTCCTATACTGGATTAGACAGAGGCAGGAATGAAACAGCAGGGAATAAATATTTTGTTTCTCAAGTCTTAAAATGACTAAAATATTCGAGAGAGAAAAAAAAGTATGTGTAAAAGAACCTTCTCTATCAAGTTTGGAATCTGACTCCCTTGACAGGTTTCCTTGACAAATTTTAATAGAACACTGACTTGGAATTTTGTATATACCTGTATTGTCAATCCCTGTAGAAATATTCTCAAACTATCAACACCTATGCATATGCAAATCTCACCTTTCCTTCAAACTACAGCATAAAAGCCATTAAGCCTCCCTTTGTTCTTTGAAGCTGGAAATTCTAAATAACTTGTCTGAACTCAGTGGGTTCTTCATCTGTGTGTCTCCCAGGAGCACATGCCTAAGAAAATGTTGGCAAGAAGAAAAGAGACATTATTATACCATTAAAACAGAGTGTAGGGAAGAAAGATAAAATTACCTACATGCTTGTCCTAAAACATTAGCTGTTAATATTTTGGTTTATTCTGTTCACAATGTTTTCAATGTTTCAAATATATATATATATTATTTTACACAATTAAAATTAACTTGTAAAAATATAAGATCAATTTTTTTAAAATCATATAATTTTTCATATTAAATGTGACATTAGAGTATCAGAGTTTACCTAGCTGCTAAAGATTTTTTTTTATTATTATTATACTTTAAGTTTTAGGGTACATGTGCACAATGTGCAGGTTTGTTACATATGTATCCATGTGCCATGCTGGTGTATTGCACCCATCAACTCGTCATTTAGCATTAGGTATACCTCCTAATGTCATCCCTCCCCCCTCCGCCCACCCCACAACAGTCCCCAGAGTGTGATGTTCCCCTTCCTGTGTTCATGTGTTCCCATTGTTCAATTCCCACCTATGAGTGAGAACATGCAGTGTTTGGATTTTTGTCCTTGCGATAGTTTACTGAGAATGATGATTTCCAGTTTCATCCATGTCCCTACAAAGGACATGAACTCATCATTTTTATGGCTGCATAGTATTCCATGGTGTATATGGGCCACATTTTCTTAATCCAGTCTATCGTTGTTGGACATTTGGATTGGTTCCAAGTCTTTGCTATTGTGAATAGTGCCGCAATAAACATATGTGTGCATATGTCTTTATAGCAGCATGATTTATAATCCTTTGGGTATATACCCAGTAATGGGATGGATGGGTCAAATGGTATTTCTAGTTCTAGACCCCTGAGGAATCGCCACACTGACTTCCACAATGGTTGAACTAGTTTACAGTCCCACCAACAGTGTAAAAGTGTTCCTATTTCTCCACATCCTCTCCAGCACCTGTTGTTTCCTGCCTTTTTAATAATTGCCATTCTAACTGGTGTGAGATGGTATCTCATTGTGGTTTGATTTGCATTTCTCTGATAGCCAGTGATGGTGAGCAGTTTTTCATGTGTCTTTTGGCTGCATAAATGTCTTCTTTTGAGAAGTGTCTGTTCATGTCATTGGCCCACTTTTTGATGGGGTTGTTTGTTTGTTTCTTGTAAACTTTTTTGAGTTCATTGTAGATTCTGGATATTAGCCCTTTGTCAGATGAGTAGGTTGCGAAAATGTTCTCCCATTTTGTAGGTTGCCTGTTCACCCTGATGGTAGTTTCTTTTGCTGTGCAGAAACTCTTTAGTTTAATTAGATCACATTTGTCAATTTTGGCTTTTGTTGCCATTGCTTTTGGTGTTTTAGACATGAAGTCCTTGCCCATGCCTATGTCCTGAATGGTAATGCCTAGGTTTTCTTCTAGGGTTTTTATGCTTTTAGGTCTAACATTTAAGTCTTTAATCCATCTTGAATTAATTTTTGTATAAGGTATAAGGAAGGGATCCAGTTTCAGCTTTCTACATATGGCTAGCCAGTTTTCCCAGCACCATTTATTAAATAGGGAATCCTTTCCCCATTGCTTGTTTTTCTCAGGTTTGTCAAAGATCAGATAGTTGTAGATATGCGGCGTTATTTCTGAGGGCTCTGTTCTGTTCTATTGATCTATATCTCTGTTTTGGTACCAGTACCATGCTGTTTTGGTTACTGTATCCTTGTAGTATAGTTTGAAGTCAGGTAGCATGATGCCTCCAGCTTTGTTCTTTTGGTTAGGATTGACTTGGCCATGCGGGCTCTTTTTTGGTTCCATATGAACATTAAAGTAGTTTTTTCCAATTCTGTGAAGAAAGTCATTGGTAGCTTGATGGGGATGGCATTGAATCTATAAATTACCTTGGGCAGTATGGCCATTTTCATGATATTGATTCTTCCTACCCATGAGCATGGAATGTTCTTCCATTTGTTTGTATCCTCTTTTATTTCCTTGAGCAGTGGTTTGTAGTTCTCCTTGAAGAGGTCCTTCACATCCATTGTAAGTTGGATTCCTAGGTGTTTTATTCTCTTTGAAGCAATTGTGAATCGGAGTTCACTCATGATTTGGCTCTCTGTTTGTCTGTTGTTGGTGTATAAGAATGCTTGTGATTTTTGTACATTGATTTTGTATCCTGAGACTGCTGAAGTTGCTTATCAGCTTAAGGAGATTTTGGGCTGAGACAATGGGGTTTTCTAGACATACAAAATCAGAGCAGAACTGAAGGAAATAGAGACACAAAAAACCCTTCAAAAAATTAATGAATCCAGGAGCTGGTTTTTTGAAAAGACCAACCAAATTGATAGACCGCTAGCAAGACTAATAAAGAAAAAAAGAGAGAAGAATCAAATAGACGCAATAAAAAATGATAAAGGGGATATCACCACTGATCACACAGAAATACAAACTACCATCAGAGAATACTACAAACACTTCTATGCCAATAAACTAGAAAATCTAGAAGAAATGGATAAATTCCTCGACACATACACTCTCCCAAGACTAAACCAGGAAGAAGTTGAACCTCTGAATAGACCAATAACAGACTCTGAAATTGTGGCAATAATCAAAAGCTTACCAACCAAAAAGAGTCCAGGACCAGATGGATTCACAGCCGAATTCTACCAGAGGTACAAGGAGGAACTGGTACCATTCCTTCTGAAACTATTCCAATCAATGGAAAAAGAGGGAATCCTCCCTAACTCATTTTATGAGGCCAGCATCATCCTGATACCAAAGGCTGGCAGAGACACAACCAAAAAAGAGAATTTTAGACCAATATCCTTGATGAACATTGATGCAAAAATCCTCAATAAAATACTGGCAAACCGAATCCAGCAGCACATCAAAAAGCTTATCCACCATGATCAAGTGGGCTTCATCCCTGGGATGCAAGGCTGGTTCAATATACGCAAATCAATAAATGTAATCCAGCATATAAACGAACCAAAGACAAAAACCACACGATTATCTCAATAGATGCAGAAAAGGCCTTTGACAAAATTCAACAACCTTCATGCTAAAAACTCTGAATAAATTAGGTATTGATGGGATGTATCTCAAAATAATAAGAGCGATCTATGACAAACCCACAGCCAATATCATGCTGAATGGGCAACAACTGGAAGCATTCCCTTTGAAAACTGGCACAAGACAGGGATGCCCTCTCTCACCACTCCTATTCAACATAGTGTTGGAAGTTCTGGCCAGGGCAATTAGGCAGGAGAAGGAAATAAAGGGTATTCAATTAGGAAAAGAGGAAGTCAAATTGTCCCTGTTTGCAGATGACATGATTGTATATGATAAAGATTTTTTAGGATATATTACTTTCTAACATGAAGTCTAAGTTTTCATTGACTATTTCCTATTACACTAGACTGCAAACTGGATGACACTATAAATTGTATCTGAATTGTGCATTTCCCCCAGGGCCTTACTCAGAGTAGATACACAACAAATATTAGTATACTGAATAGCTTTCGCTGTATTGCATTTGGAATCCATGAAATACATTTTATCATTTAACAATGTCTTCTCCTCAGGAAAGACTAGACCTTTTTACTTATTTCATGGGTAATTTAACTCTGAGGAGTGAGAGGTCAAATAGACGTGACCATCCATCCTGAGCCTTTTGTCTCAGGGCTGGTGTTCCTTCTACCATAGCCAGCTGCCTTAAGTTTAAAAAATGAATGGATTCTAGGATGATCTTTTAACTCGAATTTATATGATGGGCAACAAACTCTTCCCAGTAATATTCAGGATATGAATACTCAGACAGATTTGAGGTATGTCTAATGAATTGGTCTTCAAATCTTCAGAGCACATATAATGCCAAAACATTATTTTGATGAATAGGCCCTAAACTTTTAAAAAATGACACTGTGATGGCAAATATCAAATCTTTTAAACAAAATCAAATTCAGGAGTTCAATTTAAATCTTGGCAAAGCCCCAACACATTAAAAGAGAATAAAGTCTGTTTTAGGAAGCAGAACATTCATATTTTACCTTTACTGTTAAACAACTGTTAAAACATCTACCTTTTTATTTCTTTACCTCAGAGAAAGAATGGCCCTGAAGCAGCAACAACTTGTCTAACCCTGGATACCATAATTGAAATAAGTGGAGGAAAAAGATGTTTTTATTTTAAAAGCTCTTTCAGTATTACTGTGAAGAAGCAATTAGAACAATTTACAATTGTATTTTTTAATGTATTTTCATTTTTATAAATTTAGCCATGTACAATCCTACTCCAAACAGGAATTTAAAGAATAATAATGTCTACTATTTTTAAGCACCTACTATGTGACAGGTATTGTCCTAGGCTTTTTACTACATTACATCCCCAGTCTTTCAAGATAGCTGTTAGTATGTCTATTATTACAGACGGGAACATTGTTCCTGAAACTGTAAGAAATCTTGCCATATTTGCATGCCTATTATCTGATGGACTGAGGTTGCTGACTTCAAAATTCCTTTTCTCTGCGTACTACCCAGCTATTACAAAAATCCATAAGTGATTGTGCTTAAAGATGAATAAAACATTTTTGAACGTGCCTAATAGATTTGTACCATGTTCCTTATCTGCTAAGCAAGGCACTAGAGCCTTTTGCTGACATGGAATTTATATAATTATTTAAAATTTCATGTAGGTAGAATTTGTGAATACAAATTTGATATAAACCAGTAACAATTCTGATAATTTTGCAAAAGGAATTTTGAATGGCAGAAGACAGAAAATAATAGCGGTTAGTAGTAAGAGTTCCTAGAAATGGTTGGGCTGGGGTCAAGCACCACCCAAGGAAGCCTAGACAGATAGAAGCAGAAAAGTTCTTTAAAATCTAATAGTTACATGTATATAATTATATATGTATGTGATTTTATGTATTTATATATAATTTCTGCTATAGTATACAATGTGGCCATTTATTTTAATGTAAAGGTAATATTGTATATTGCCTACTTTGAAGAAAAATTGAAACTCTAAGAAGAAACGACATATTTTCCCTTGAGCATTCTATGCACCAGATATACAACTGTGGACCCCAGGAGTACATGCACCAAGTTTGAGAAGAATTATTAAATGTTTTACCATGTATTTGACGTTTATTGTAAGAAATGATTATATATACATGATTTTTAAGGACTTTAGGTATAAGATTTTATTTAATCCTCACCAAAATCACTGAGACATAATTCTTTAGTTTGTATTTATATAAAATATCCTATGGCTTATCATTTAACATCATCATCAGTTCCCCTTCAACTGAAGTGTTTGATAAGTCACATCAAGTTTGAAATGTTCAAAGCTACAGATAGTGTTTAATTGATTTCTTTGTTTTCCTAAATTTTAGAAGTAGTGGCAGAGGGAAAAATAAGGGATGAGTAGTTACAGGCAATGGGTGGGAGCCCAGAACTTTTTTGAGGAAGATCATGCTTTTACGTGATTCTGTAAACACTATGTTCATCAGATTAAATTACGTTTCATAGAACTTGTAAACTTCCTGCTAGGTTAAATTTTTGTGAAACCCATCCTATCATTAAACAGTTAACTCAAGTAATAGGCTAAATTTATACATGGGAGTATCTGCAAAAAATTAATGGGAACACTGTGTCGTTAACTGGCTGTATTAGCTTAGAAAAAAATACAATGTTTTTCCATTTAGGCCACATTTTTTTTTTCACTATCCTTAAGTGAAAGGTGTCCCACACCTTAAGATTTCTTTGCAACTATTAAATACACAGATTCCATTCTGTTTACACAGAAAAACACCTGGAAGGTGCTTCTTACTACCAAGGGGTGTGCACAGCAATCCTGGGAGAAAGGGAGGTCATTTCTTAGCATCTCCATCCTCCCAAGGTAAACACTGTGGTCCTGAGGGCTTAAAGGCTATTTTTTAGGTCAAAAATTAAATGGCAGACATTGTGCTTAAATAATTTGACCTTTAAGGATTTCAGTTCCCTAAAGAACTTAGAAGTCTCCGTTTCAAAATTAACACAACAGATGTGTTAATTTTATAAGTGGGCATAGATTAAGGCATTCAGGAACACATTGCAATTGTAGCTGGAAAAAAGACACAGATGCGATCAGGGAAACTAGTCTCTAATGACTATTATTATTCTGAGGCTAATTGGTGAACTTCTGGTCCTTCTATAGCTATGCCTTGTTTCAGGGAAGCTCGACTGTAAATAGGGACAAGTTACAGGAAATGATCATTTTTGTTCAAAAGTATTCTACATAACATTGCCTTCTACAGCCAGCTTCCCAGTAATGTTTTCAAATCTATTTTTAAATGGCTTAATTTATTTTTGTTTATTACTCAGTTGATCAAAGACTGTTTTCCAGGTGCTGTGCTAGGTTCTTGTCTCATGGGGTCACAGTTTCTTTCTTCATCAAACAAATATATTAATGAAAAAATATTCAAATGATAGATCAATGTTTGATTACAAAATAAGTTCCTCTATCAAAACAGTTAAGAAAGTAATCTAGATCTTTCTGAAGAGGTGACATTGAAGGTGACATCTGCTGGAGTCCAAGAGTGAGAGAGGAGCATGTGGGATAGAGTGGGCAGCCAAAGTATCCTGAGGTGGACAATGGCCTCAAATAAAGCCACCATAGCTAAAGCCAATGGAGAGAAGGAGAGTAATGCAAGGTAAGGTTTGAAAAGGAAGGCTGAAACTCAGTTTTGAAGAATCCTAAGCCATTGTATAGTATTAGCTTTCCTGGATTTCCCATAAAAAAACTGGATGGTTTTTGAGAATTATTTTCTTATAATCCTGGAGGCCAGAAGTCCAAAATCAGGGTGTCATCGGTGGTGGTCCCTTCTGAAGGCTCTGAGGGAAAATCTGTTCCTTAACTTTCTCCAGCTGTCAATACTGGGTATTCCTTGGCTTGCAGATATAATCGACCTTCTATATCCAAGGGTTCCGCATCTTCAGAGACAAGTATTTCCTTAGCATTTATACTGTATTGGGTATTATTTGTCATCTAGAGATGATTTTAAATATATAGCAGGGCCAGGCGCAGTGGCTCAGGGCCATAATCCTAGAATTTGGGAGGCCAAGGCAGGCGGATAACCTGAGCTCAGGAGTTTGAGACCAGCTGGGGCAACATGGTGAAACCCTGTCTCTACTAAAAATACAAAAAATTAGCAGGGCATGGTGGCACGTGCCTGTAATCCAAGCTACTCCGGAGGCTGAGGCACACGAATTGCTTAAGCCCGGGAGGTGGAGGTTGCAGTGAGCCGATATTGCATCACTGCACACTGCACTCCAGCCTGGGTGACAGAGTGAGAATCTGTCTCAAAAAAAAAAAAAAAAAAAATATATATATATATATATATATATGTAAATTGTATGCAAATACTATGCCGTTTTATATAAGGAACTTGAGCAGATTTTGGTACCACGAGGGGTCCTGAAATGAATCCTCTGAGGATACTGAGGGTAAACAGTACATTTTTACAAGCTCTGTGCATGGCATTCTCCTCTGTGTGATTTTGTCTCTTCACATGGCCATCTTTTCATAAAGACATCAGTCATATTGGATTAGAAGCCCATCCTACTCCAGTCTGACCTCAACTAATTACATTTGTAATGATTCTATTTCTAAATATGGTTACACTTTCAGGTACTGAGGATTTGGACTTTAACATATCTTCTTTTGGGGGACACAATGCAACCCTTAAGTCATATTAAGAGATTTTTATTTCTCTTAAGATCAAACAGAAATCACTGAACAAGTTTATACCTCCTTCTGACAGTTCTTTGAAGAAAATAAAAGGGCAGGAGGAGAAACAGCTAGTGAATTTGCCATCTCCTGCAAATGCATTAGGATGGTAAGAAGTAATCGTGGCTTAAACTAAGATGCCAGCACTAAAGGTAGAGAGAAATGACACATTTGGCAAAACGTCATAAGAAGAAGTTGATTTGAGAATACCAGCAAATCAATAAATCATTATGGACTTGCTGAGTTTGGCATGCCACCGAGACACTAAGGAAAAATGAAAGGAGGAAGTTGGCCACATAGGAGTACCATTCAAAAGAGAGGCTGGAGTTACAATTTTAGGACTCATAAACACACAGATGGCTCTAAAGACAGGAGTGTGGATGTCTCATAGAAAGAACATAAGGAGAATAGAATAGGAGAATAGGGCTCTGGACTAAGCCCGGTCCAGGTAGAGAGTAAGAAAAGAAGACTAAACAGTAGGGGCCTGAGAGGCAAAAAGAAAAACAAAGAGACAGATAATAACAAAAGGCCATAAATAAAGCCTACAGAATGAGCCTGAAGAATGAGGTCACATAAATCAAGAGAAGAAAATGTTTCCAGAAAGGAGAATTGAATAGTATTCAATGCTGCTGAGTTTAATGAAAAATGAAGGACCCAAACAGCAAAAAGTGATAATACAAATGCCATTTTTGATTACATAAGAGAAAGTCAGATTTCCCAGAATGATTTTGAGAGCTGAGGCCAGCTGGACTTCCTGGGTCAAGTGAGGACTTGAGGAACTTTCCTGTCTTACAAGAGGATTGCAAAATGCACCAATCAGTGCTCTGTAAAACACACCTATCAGCACTCTGTAAAATGCACCAATCAGCAGGATTCTAAAAGTAGCCAATCGTGGGTAGGATTGAAAAAAGGGCCCTCTGATAGGACAGAAATGGAACATGGGCGGGGACAATAAGGGAATAAAAGCTGGCCACCCCAGTCAGCAGTGGCAACCCACTTGGGTCCCCTTCCACGTTATGGAAGCTTTCTCCATTAGCTCTTCACAATAAACCTTGCTGCCTCTCACTCTCTGGGTCTGTACCATCTTTAAGAGCTGTAACACTCAGCGTGAAGGTCCACGGCTTCATTCTTGAAGTCAGCAAGGCCATGAACCCACTGGTAGGAACCAACTCCAGACACAATTTTAAATATAAGATATAGTATACCTGTGTATGGGAAGTTTTACAACGTTGACCAACAACCTTTGACTTATTCTATTCTTGGCACAAACAACTGTCAAAATCATAAATTGATAGGGTAAAAATAATATAGACTTGAGTAGATTCCAATCTCTTTTTAAAAACTTCTTTGAATGATATTAAATCAATGAGTCCTGAAAATTTACAATCATGTTTTACAGAATAATTGAGGGCAGTTACTTTGTATACTTTTGGACAGAAACTACTGATATGTTTCCCAATTTTAGGAATCATCAGGTAATCCTTACATAGTGCCACCTTTAATTTTTAATAATGTAGTCTCCATATTGTAATATTCAAATGATGTTACAGGGACTTTTTATTACTTTATTTATCATACAATTCCCCCTCCTCTTCCTCTCTTAGTGGAGACTCTACAAAAGAGTCAAGAAGGCTAGGTGTAAAAAAGTAGTCAATCATGTGACTATAACCAGCAACAAAGTGCCATACCTGAAAATCATTTATGTTCATTTTCTGAAACAGTTTGGAGACCCTCAAACCAAAACAAAACAAACAAGACATATAACCCAATGTCTTGGTGTTATATCTTTATAATTTGAAGTTATCTTTTCAAAACAGCAGGCATATAAAAGTCTAAAAAATGCAAGAAACTTGAATGAGCTTTTGAGTATTCCATAGAGTCTTAATTCTTTCTACACTTCAATTTATTGAATTAACCTGGCAGTACAACATTTTCCCCTCCTTCCATAGACTTGTTTACCTGCTGTTAAGAATTGGACAAGATTTACTGATCTGGCTACCTACTGGTGTGGTATCTTTAAGTGGTGAATATAAATCTTTAAATCACAGTGCTTACAATGACTTCACTTCCTCCTAGTATTTCATCCACAAATAAGAAAAAAAAAGCAATGGAGAACATATTACTGACATTTGCAACACCATTTTTTCCTCTTTAAATTTATTTTTAACACCTCCGGGGAAGATGTAACTTTTTTTTCTATTAGACCTTAAGAAGAAAATATCTACTCTGCAATATGTACATAAATGCTAAAGGGAATGCTAAAATACAAGGATGAAAAGTTTGGGACAGGACATCTGGCAACCCAGACTCTCTTTCAATCCCTGGTAAACAGACGTAATTTAAATCAGTGGTTTTTTTTGTTTTGTTTTGTTTGTTTGTTTAACCTAACTTCATTGTTCAGGTTTGTTATTGTGTGAAATGAGTCACTAAGAGTTTGGTATTGCTAAAGCTTCTGAAAAATTACTCGAATAGCTATCCTAAAGACTAACTTTTTAAAATACACTTAATTTTTCCCACCTTAAATGTACCACCCCACTTCCCTCTCCCGACTCCTCTACTTTCCAACCACACTTATTCTTTGACTCTGCTATAAATTTTTTGATGAGGATAATTTGTCATAACTTAATTTGTGGTTGAACATGTATCGCTTTTGCCTGATTATGAAGTATATATTGCTTAGTTTTAGTGTTATTTTTTCAGATTTAATGATTTCAAAAATGCTAAGAAAAAATAAATGTCAATATCTCTCTCTTTGTGTCTTTTTATTTATTTATTTATTTGAGACAGAGTCTTGCTTTGTCGCCTAGGCTGGAGTGCAGTGGCACGATCTCGGCTCACTGCAACCTCCACCTCCCAGGTTCAAGCAATTCTCCTGCTCCAGCATCTCGAGTAGCAATAAATCTCTCTCTCTTCCTTTTTTTTTTTTTTTTTTTTTGAGATGCAGTTTTGCTCCTTTTGCCCAGGCTGGAGTGCAATGGCGTGATCTGGGCTCACTGCAAGCTCCACCTCCCAGGTTCAAGCGATTCTCAGGCCTCAGCCTCCCAAGTAGCTGGGATTACAGGCGCATGCCACCACACTCAGCTAATTTTTTATATTTGTAGTAGACACGGGGTTTCACCATGTTTGCTAGGCTGGTCTTGAACTTCTGACTTTAGGTGATCCACCTGCCTCTGCCTCCCAAAGTGCTGGAATCACAGTTGTGAGCCACTGTGACCAGCAATATCTCTTTTTAATAGTGGAGTATCAATGGGTACTAAGAGTGTGGTGGAGTTCTGGAGATACTGAGTTACAAGAGCTTGGGTATACAAATTTGGAAATTGAATCCTGTTTTTGCCTTTTACTAGCTTTATGTTTATGAAGTCAATAACCTATTTTCTCAGAATGTCATTTTACCTACCTATAAAAATAGACACTTAGAGCTTTCAAAACTCTGTCAACAGTAGTTGGAAGAATTAAAAGAAATAGTGTGGGTGTGGGTGAGTGTGCCTAGAAATTAGTAAGTGGTTACTTAACTTTAGGTCTTCCCCTTCTATATCAAAAAAGATCTTCAGTAAGATCTAACTCTATTATAATATTTTTATGCAACAAAAACCCTTCTTGAGAAGAAAATAAACCTCTCATTCATAAATAATGTAATTATTATACTGTTGCTGATTTCTTTTGTTATGTTAATATCATTGCATCATTAGTGAAAATTGTGCCCAATGCTAGGATAACTCTGTTATTCTTGAGACAGTTTGGAAATTTGCTTTCCAGAGGATTGCGTTAACTGAAAATGCCACCAGTAAGCAGATTAGCAAACCCATGCACTATCTTTTTGCTATTATTTACTTATTGCTATTTTACCATTTTAAATGAAATATAATATTTATAACTTTAAAATTAAAAAAAAGGACACAAGGTTGCCATCAGAGCAAATGCTATATTCATTTACCTCATTTTTTTTTTTTTTGTATACACATAGAAAAGGTTGTTTTCCCGCATAAATCTTCCATGAAATCTAGGGGAAGATACAGTCGTAATGGTGGCAGCCACAGGGGTCCTTGTGTCATTTCACCCCCAGCTTTAGATGTTTCAGAATGGAGAGAGATTTTGTTTGTTTGGGAGAAAGTAAGGAAATAGAATAAGAGTCTCTGCCTGATAATCCAGAGAATTCCCCTGGAGCATGTCCAAAACCATCGAGGCAGTACCGCTGAGTCTGCAAGAACCATGGCATTACCGGGTTTGAGATTCCCCCTACTAGAGTTACAGTTTAGAGCACAGAAACAAGTCTTTTCAAATATCTGGAAAGCTGTTCCAAGAAGGATGGCTACAAATAATCCCAGACAGTGAAGACTAAAATAAATACCTAATTCTAAATTCCCAGACACCAAAGAGTATCTATTAGCATCAACACCATCCAGAAAAACATGACCTCACCAAATGAACTAAATAAGCCCCCAAGGATCAATCCTAGAGAAACAGAGCTGTGTGACCTTTCAGACAGAGAATTCAAAATAACTGTGGAAAAAAAAAACAAACTCAGAATTTCAAGACAACAGAGAGAAAGAATTCAGACTTCTATCAGAGAAATTTGACAAAGAGATTGAAGTAATTAAAAAGAATCAAGAAGAAATTCTGGAGCTGAAAAATGCAATTGGCATACTGAAGAATGCAGCAGAGTTCTTTAACAGCATAATCAAGCAGAAGAAAGAATTAGTGAGTTTGAAGATAGGTTAGTTGAAAATACACAGTCTGTGGGCAGAAAAAAAAGAATAAAAAAATGAAATACACCTACAGGATCTAAAAAATAGCCTCACAAGGGCAAATCTAAGCATTATTGGCTTTAAAGAGGAGGTAGAAAAAGAGGTAGGGTTAGAAAGCATATTTAAAGGGATAATAACAGACAATTTTCCAAACCAAGAGAAAGATATCAATACCCAAGTACAAGAAGGTTATACAACACCAAGCAGATTTAACCCGAAGAAAACTATCTCAAGGCATTGAATAATCGGACTCCCCAAGTCAAGGATAAAGAAAGGATCCCAAAAGCAGCAAGAGAAAAGAAACAAATAACATACAATGGAGCTCCAATATGGTCAATGGCAGACTTTTTAGTGGAAATCTTATAGGTCAGGAGAAAGTGGCATGACATACTTAAAAGTGCTGAAGGGAAAAAACATTCACCCTAGAATAGTAAGAGCAGTGAAAATATCCTTCAAACTGGAGGGAGAAATAAAGACTTTCCTAAGACAAACAAAAGCTGAGAAATTTCATCAACACCAGGCCTGTCCTACAAGAAATGCTAAAGAGAGTACTTCAGTCAGAAAGAAAAGGACATTAATGAGCAAAAAGTAATCGCCTGAAGGTAGAAAACTCACTAATAATAGTAAGTATACAAACTAACTCAGAATCTTATAATACTGAAACTGTGGTGTGTAAGCTACTCTTGTCCTGACTAGAAAGACTAAATGATGACCAATCAAAAGTAATAACTACAACAATTTTTCAAGACATAGTCAGTACAGTAAGATATAAATTGAAACAACAAAAAGTTAAAAAGAGTGAAGTTAAGACATAGAGTTTTTACTAGTTTTCTTTGTGCTTCTTTGTTTATGAGAACGGTGCTAAGTTTTTATCAAGTGAAAATAATGGGTTACAAGATAGTATTTGTAAGCCTTATGGTAACCTCAAACCAAAAAACATACAAGGGATACACAAAAAAAGAAAAAGCAGAAAGCTAAATCGTATCACCAGAGAAAATCACCTTTACTAAAGAAAGACAAGAAGAAAAGAAAGAAGTGAAGACCACAAAACAACCAGAATACAAATAACAAAATGGCAGAAGTAAGCACTTACTCATTAATTAACATTGAATATAAGTGGACTGACCTCTCCAATCAAAAGACATGGACTGACTGAATGGATGAAAAAACAAGACCGTTTGATATGTTGCCCAGAAGAAACACACTTCACTTATAAAGACACACATAGACTGAAAATGAAGGAATGAAAAAAAAAAATACTCTATACCAATGGAAACAAAAAAAGAGCAGGAGTCATTATACTTACATCAGACGAATAGATTTTATGACAAAAACTATTAAGAAGAGACTAAGAATGTCAGTATAAAATGATAAAGGTGTCAATTAAGCAAGAGACATAACAATTTTAAATGTATATGCATCCAACATGGGAGCACCCAGATATATAAAGCAATTATTATTTGAGCTAAAGAGAGAGAGATGTCCTAACACAATAATAACTGAAAACTTCAACACCCCACTTTCAGTATTAGACAGATCTTCCAGATAGAAAATCAACAAAGAATCATCGTTCTTAATCTACACTGTAGAACAAATGGATCTAATACATATTTACAGAAAATTTTATCCCATGGCTGCAGAATATTCATTCTTTTCCTCAGCACATGGATCATTCTCAAGGATAGACCATATGTTTGTTCACAAAACAAATCTTAAAATGTTAAAAAATGTAAAGTAATATCAAGCATCTTGTCTGACCATGATGAAATAGAAATTAATAACAAAAGGAATTTTGGAAACTATACAAATATATGGAAATTAAGCAATATGCTCCTGAATGACCAATATAAGTCAATGAAGAAATTAAGAAGGAAACTGAAAAATTGGTTTCATTATATTGAAACAAATGATAATGGAAACACAACATATCAAGACCTGTAAGATACAGCAAAAACATTACTAAGAGGGAAGATTATAGCTGTAAGTGCCTGTATCAAAAGAAGAGGAAAAATTTCAAATAAACCATCTAGTGTTGCATCTTAAAGAACTAGAAAAGCAAGAGCAAATCAAACCCCCAATTAGTAGAAGAAAAGAAATAATAAAGATCAGACAAGAAATAAATAAAACTATATTTTATTTATATAAAAAATAAAGAAATACAAAATATAAATGAAGCAGAAGTGTTTTTCTTAAAAAAAAGAAAAAGATAAATGAAATTGACAAACCTTTAGCCACACTAAGGAGAAAAGAGAGAGGCTGGGGGCTGTGGCTCACACCTGTAATCCCAGAACTTTGGGAGGCCAAGGCAGGTGGACCACGAGGTCAAGAGATTGAGACCATCCTGGCCAACATGGTGAAACCCCGCCTCAACTAAAAATACAAAAATTAGCTGGGCATGGTGGTGTGCGCCTGTAGTCCCAGCTACCCTGGAGGCTGAGGCAGGAGAATGGATTGAACCTGGAAGGCAGAGGTTGCAGTGAGCCAAGATTGCACCACTGCACTCCAGCCTGGCAACAGAGTGAGACTCTGAATCCAAAAAAATAAATAAGTAAATGAAATTAAGAATAATGAATAAGGAAAAAAGAGAGAAGATCCAAGTACATAAAATCAAAAATGAAAAAGTAGACATTATTACAACTGATACTGCAGAAATTCAAAGGATCATTAGCAGCTACCATGAGCAACTATATGCCAATAAATTGGAAATTCTAGAAGAAATGGACAAATTCCTAGACACATACAACCTACCAAGATTGAACCATGAAGAAATCCAAAACCTGAATTGACCAATAACAAGGAATGAGGATTGAAGCTGTAATAAAAAGTCTCAAAAGTGACCAAAGTGTTTGAAGATACTTAACCATGTTCATGTATTGGAAGTCTCAACATAGTGAAGATGGCAAGTAGTTATGGATAGCTAATAGGGATTGGCAGAGAGGGTAGCATGTAAATCTGGCTATACGTGGGTGACAAGAGAGAGCCTTGAAGTGATGGCACAGTTCTGTATGTCAATTGTGGTTGTTGTCATTACATGAAGCTGCATATGTGATAGAACTTTACAGAATTATACACACACATAAAGAGGTGCCTGTGAAAATGGTAATATCTGAATAAACTTTGTGAATTGTACTATGTCAATTTCCTGGCATTAATATTTTACGATCATTATACAAGATGTTACCATTGTGGGTGCTGTTGAAGGGTGATTGTGGAATCTCCTTGCAACTTCCTACAATGTTCTTATGATCTGAAAATAAGCTTAAAATTGTAATTAATTCTATCACACTTTTACAATAACAAATAAATAATTTCATATTACACATAAAAATAATTCTTAGTAGTTTTCTCAAAAGTTACTCCAGTTATCTATCTCATTTACTTTTAAATATTTTATGGTGTCCTAAGTCTAGCTATTATCATCAGCTGTCTGATGGCTTCCCCAAACTCACAGATAAAGTTACTAGTGAACCCTGAATAGGACATAAGAGAAACAATTAATGCATGTGGAAGTGTTGCAGTTTGTTCCTTTGAATATTTTCAAACTTTCCTTTAGGTTCATTTTACATTATTTTCTGTAAGTTAAAGAGAAATTTTGTTTCATTTGGTCCCAGAAAAATGTGCCTTCAATCTTATTTTAATAAATAAGCTCTTATCTCTCCGTTTAAATTACTCTGAGGTACATGAAGAGTTTCAGTCTTGCAAGAGTAGTATAGTTGCTGAAAGTAACCATGTTGTCATATAATACATTCACCGTGCTTTAGTGAACTTGAAAGTATTATATTGTTAGATGACAAAAATGATGAAAGAACATGTAGAGAGTTCATGCAGAAAATCATCTTTGCCGATAAAATAAACATGAAGCAAATCTAACATGCTAGGTAAATACCTAACCATGGCTGAGTAAGCCTGGCTCTGGGAGTGGGCATAGTGCAGCAAGTTAATTTTGCTGATTCAGTGGACAAATGTGAGCCAGGGCCAAATGAGAGTCACTTAGTGTAGATCTATGATTGTTTTCCAGGCAAAAGTTACCGAAGATTTTTAATTTTCTCTTTCTACTTACTCCAGAACAAAGCAAAATAAAACAAACAAAAAAATTTCAAAGACAAATTTTATAAAGCCTCTAATATATAGAAAAAAATGCATTTTTACAAAATTAGAGTTGAGTTGAAAATTTTATATTTAAAGATATAGAAGTCAAATATCTAGGGTCTTAAAGGCATCTTGATCTTTTACATCTATCTAAAGAGAGTTATAATAACAGTATGGCTTATGGAAAATAAATGTTAATTTTGGCTATCTCATTGGAGATCCCCATGGTTTACAAAGAGGGTAACCTTTAATATTTTATCTCTCTTCTGTATAATTTTTATTTCTCAGGATTTTGGTTTTAAAAAAATTGAATGGTATCCAAATAAATAATTGTGTAATTTCCAATTTACACAATGTAAAATTACACCTACTTTATTATTTTGTCTTAATCTGAGGTAGGTGTTCTATGAGACCATTATTCTCATCACCATTTCAAAAATAGTAAAATTAAGAGCCACCAAAAGAAGTATGTCCTATGTCCCTTCACTAATATAGGACAGAGGTGAAGTTCTAACTCTTAGACTTGTCTGAAACCATAGCCCATGCTGTTTCTCTTCTATTCTGCTGCATAAATGAACACTGTATTCCTTGTAACAGAAATGTCTCTGAGTACACCAGGGAGAAGGTTCTCTCTACCTAGAAGCCCTAAAAAGTCCTTGAAAGCCATATTTTCCTTTATCTAATTAATCTCAGTAGTCTAGGAAGAGGACTAAATATAAAAAGAAGAATTGAAAATTAAATAAATCTTTCAAAATCTAGGAATGCAGTGTATTGCTTCTCCTCTACCACTGATACTTACTTTAAACAGTGTTGTTATGCCATACTAAGTAGGTATAAAAAATCAGAAGGCTTATTAAAAAGTAAGCCAGGGATTTCTGTCATGGATTTTACATGACATAAAGTATCACTGTATTGGAAGGGAGGATAGAAGCTTGATTCATCTGGCTTATCTTCTCAGTCAATACTTTCCCTTAATAACAACACTGACTTCCAATGAAGTGCATGATATTTAGCTTTTACATTATTTAATTTTTGGAAATAAAATAAATAATATAGTTTGGTTATTATCCATACTTTAAGAGGTATCATTATCCATACTTTTAGATAAGGACCCTAAAACTCTGAAAGGTTAAGCAATTTAACTAACAGCATCAGCTTGGAGTTGATAATGCTAAGATTTATGTTCAGGTTTCTCTAATTCTAAGCCTAGGTTCTAAAAAATCATGCTTAGATGCCCAGTTTACCTCTTGGGTGGTGGTTTAAGGTTTTAACTCAAGGAGTTAAGGCTCAGAGGGCACAGACCAGTGGGTGAGACTGCCTCCTCCTTATTCCAGTGAGCTAGGCTCAAGGCCAAGGGTTCAGGGTGCCCTGAGTTGAGGAAATGGGCTTCTACCACGGTCTGCCTGGAAGGCAGGGCTACCACCCTGGTGAGTGTGAAGGACGGATAATCCAGCCAAAGGGGGATTGTTCTCGAGCTTTAAAATATAATGGAATTTGACCTGCTAGGTTTTGGACTTCTTGGGAACCTTGACCCCTTTCTTAGTCCTCATTTCTCTCTTTTGGAATGGCAATGATTATGACTATCCTATGCCTGTCCCACCATTGCATGAAACAGATAACTTGTCTGCTTTTATAGATTCACAGCTGAAGGGGCCTTTTGCCTCAGTATGACTCATACCTCCAGCTCCACCCATACTTGCATTAGATGATATGTAGGTGACATTTTGAACTTAGAGTTTGTATGGGATGGGGTTAATGTATTTTTTATATGAGAAAGACATGAATTTGGGAGAACCAGACAGTGGAGTGTTATGGGCTGAATTGTGTTCCCCTGCAAATTTGTATATTGAAGTCTTATCCCCCCAGTGTTTCATAATGTGGCCACATTTAAAGATAGAGTCTTTATAAAGACAACTGAATTAAAATGAGGTGATATAGGTGGGCCCTAATCCAATACTACTGGTGTCCTTGTAAGAAAAAGAAATTTGGACACAGATACAGAGTGGACTCATGGAGAATAACACCATCTAAAAGCCAAAATAAGGAGACTGGAACAAATCTTTTCTTTGTGGCTCTCAGAAACAACCAACTCCGCTGACAACTTGATCTTGCTCTCCCAGCTTCCAACACTGTGAGACAACAAATTTCTATTGTTTAAGCCACCCAGTCTGTGGTACTTTGTCACGACAGCCCTAACAAACTAACACACCACTCAAAATGATAAATCTTCTCTGCACCTGATTTCACACAAGATGCGTGAGGTTAAAAATAGTCTCAAACACGTGATTATCTGTCCATTTCTGAGAACATGCAGTTATGTTAGTGTTCCTTTTTGAAGCCAATAAAATGTCAAAATGACTTTAGTTGTATACTTTTCTTTTTTAGAGTGTCTCTGAAAGTTAAGCAGAAACAATTATAAAGGCATGCATAATATGGGTAATGAAAAAAAAAACTATCTGCCTTTGAAGCTGGTGGATCAGAATCATAGATTTTTAGATCTAGAAAACATTTGAGAATTTCATTCCAAGCTGATATTATACAATGTTCTTGGCTCAAACCTTTACTTTAGTAACAAGTAAATGTTAATTTCTGCTATTATAAAAATAAAATACTACTTATAACTTTATTCCGTTTTTCATCATTAAAAACCCTCTTCCTAAATTCCATTCAGTAAATGCTTCTTGTTCATCAATAAGATAGAAATAAATCTCTTCAAAATACAATACGCTAAACATGAGTGCATCATGAGGAAGCTTTTTTGGGTGAAAGGGTAGGTAGCCACAAAAGAGTTCATAATTCCAGAACTTTATGAGGGAACCAAACTACTTTTTAAAGGCTAACTCACCATAAAGAAAAAATTTCTACACTTTCTATTATTTGGTTATTTTAAGCATAATCATTTATGGTAAACTCAATTGGTACAAAGTGTTTTAACTTTAAAAATAATACGACTTTTTTAACTAAGGAACTGAAAAACATCTTTAGGATGGACAAGTTAACAGAATAGTTTCTGTACAGAATAAGCTACACTTGAAAATGAAAAATCCTCCACCTTGGTGCAGTATGTCCTGCAGGCACACTTCTGGAGGGTGGAACGTTACAGGGCTCCTAAGCATACTCACTCTGCACCCAGAATCTTTGGTGATGTGAACAATCTGCCTACTGTGGATAGCGGCCCTCTTTTTGAATTGCTTAATTCTAGATTCCTGTACATTTTGAAATGTACAAGATCTGTTGCTCCCAAATTGTGCATCTTGTGGTACTTTTTCTCCACGCTGTCTACTTTTAAATTTAGAGTAGTTATCATGAGTCGGCTCTCTCTAAAACTCTGCCCTAGCCCTCTCCCTTGGTTTCTATACCCATGTGTTCTGTAACCCACTTGATATTTCTATTTGAATATGTAATATATAGCTATGTTAATGCAATATGTCAAAAATTGAACTTTACTATTCCCCCATAACTCCTGTTTCCCTATTCAAAAAAAAAAAATATTCTACTCCTACTCCCCTAGTGTTTTATATACCAGGGAATATCATTGTAACTCAGGAAGCTTTTCATACTGTAAACATGTATATCACCTAATTTCCCCTGCTCTCTACTCCCATATCCATCCATCTCCATTTTTATTATATTACCAAAATATTGAAGAGGATTTTTTTCCTTTTTTTTCCTTCTCAAATTCCACCTCCACAGTTTCGGTCATTAGCATCTATTCCCAGAATTATTGTGATATCTTTGAAAGTATGTTCTAGCTTTTCATTTGGGTTTCCTTCCTTCTATTTTTCATATCGAATTCATGCTGATATTCCCAAATAGAAAATCTGCTTTGTAAAAATGTCTTTGCTTCAAGTCCTTGAACTTGCTATCCTCAACATGAGTTCCAATGTTCTGAATGAACACAACACAGTCATTCATTATTTGCCCCTACCCTTTCTTTCATTTTTTACTACTTCCTGTCAAGTAAAGGTAACTGAAGCTATTAGATTTTTGTACACACTTGTGTATCTTTAAAAGACTTCATGTTTTCTCTCTCCTCAATACTTACTACTTCTCTAGAACATTTTCCTCTCCTCTCCCTCATCAGCAGCAACTTAATCTGAATAACTTTTACATACTCTTTGGAAATCATATTTGAAGTGTGATTAGAAATAAAATTTTTCCTGATTCTCTAACTCAGAATTTAGTATACCAGCAAGGTGCTCCACTAAGGACCTTGTAGTTACTTCAAATACAACACTTGTGAGATATATTGCTATTTTTGGTTTACTTCTATAAGGTCTTTGCTGGAAAAGAATATTATTTTGCTTAATTCATATATTCAGAAACTGTTGTGCTCCTTGGCACCTAGTAGATACTCAAAAATATTTGTTAAAAGCTTAGAAAATAATTGTCCTTTATCTAGCTTAAATCCCTTCCAGTTCACTTGACCTTAATCTAGTCTTCAGCATTAGATAAAATATTTTCTTGGAGCTTTTGGAATTGTTTGCTAATATATTACAACAAACATGAATGCCTGAAAAGCTGTGACCTAGGAATTCAGATATCCTAGTATTCACAGTGTATATGTATTTATTCATTCAATTGTCAGATATCATTGAACTTTAATATGTACAAAATCTAAGTTGGAAGTAGACATACAGGGTAATACAGATAAAATTGGATCAATTATCAAAGTGTATATAGCAGCTTCAGTCTAGATATTAATGTAGATGATTCCATTAATATATACTGAAAAATATTTGATATATTTATCTGAATTATATTAAATTGTTGATGGTTGCTAAAATTGCTGATTACTTTTTTGTTCTAAACATAATACTTTTAATGGTTTCAAGCTAATGTAGTGCCTGTAAATTTAAGAATTGTTATAAAATATTTGTCTACATATGTTCCTCTGTAAATAAATTTCAGAATATATAATGTTAGCATAAGTAGAAGTAAGGAATCATAATTTTCCCTCAGGTTATTATCATATATATATTCATATGCAAGTAAGTGAACATTTATCACATAACATGTGCTTGCCACATAGATAAAATACATGAATTTATGAATTTCACCTGTCATCTTCAGTGCAAATATATTTATGAAAATACACAAACTCAAACAACATGCTTGTATTTGTACTTTATTTTAGTTATTAGCTGTATTATTTTGGATAGTAACCTTAAAAGCTTATTTCAAATACTCAGTTCATGCACACATAGAAATTCCTTTCATCCATCACTCAACCAGGGTCTGCAGGACAGACCCAGCACTGTCATTACATTCTTCTTGCATGACATATTTGTCCCACTCTTTGCCCCAGCATAGGTAAAACTTTGTAACCAGGGCATTGAATATTTTTCTCAGTCCAAATCAATATTGAGATGTTATCTCAGAAAATAATTTAAAAACGAATTACTTCCTTAAAAACTATGTTATTTTATAAACTCAGTTCTCAGATGCCATGCTCATTTGGCAGCAGCTCATCTCAGACTCTGATGACTGAGCTTCAAGTAATGGTCAATTCCATTTTCTACTTATTTTTTGCTAGTAACTGGAGGAGCACATTTCACACAACTTATGACAAGCAAGTCATCAAATGGCAACTTTCCTGTTCCAGAGGAACAATACAACTGATCTAAACAGAGAGGCTAGAGCTGTCCTGGACTACAGCGCTGGGGTTCACCTCACTATCACAACATACAGAACAGGATGCCAGGCCTCAAATACCTATGCAATAATTTAAGCAGGAGAGGGCTTTAATGAGACCCAATAATTCATCACAACCTTCAGATGTACAAACCAGCATCCAGACATATAGACTATGGCCGTCCTATGTTCACAATTGTCATTGGTATTAGAAGTAGTACAATTTGGCCAGGCGCTGTGGCTCACGCCTGTAATCCTAGCACTTTGGGAGTCCGAGGCAGGCGAATCAAGAGGTCAGGAAATCGAGACCATCCTGGTTAACATGGTGAAACCCCGTCTCTACTAAAAATACAAAAAAAAAAAAAATTACCCGGGTGTGGTGGCAGGCGCCTGTAGTCCCACCTACTCGGGAGGCTGAGGCAGGAGAATGGCGTGAACCCCGGAGGCAGAGCTTGCAGTGAGCTGAGATGGCGCCACTGCACTCCAGCCAGGGCGACAGAGCGAGACTCCGTCCCCCCCCCCCAAAAAAGAAGTAGTATAATTTGTTTTGTGAAAGTGAAAAATGGTTCCAATTTTCACCACTGTTTTGCCAAACCTTTAATGTATAAATCATCTGAAGCGTCAAACATATACATATTGGAAAATCTCTTTAAAAACCAGAAGACTTTTTATATTTAAAAAGAAGATCAAGATATATACCAAGTTGTAAGGATTAGATACAATATATAAAAAGTGTTCAGCACTGTCCAGATTAATGGTAGATTGGTTTCCTATGTTGCATTGAATGTGTAAAAACAAAACAGAACAAAACAAGAAAGTGTTTTTCTGATACACTTTTATTGATTTTTCTCTTAGTGTGCTATTTGTATTGCCTATTCCTTTCCTTTTCTGTGTATATTTTTTAGTTATCTTCTTTGTGGCCACCATGGAGTTTATGGTCATCATAAATTTAGAACAACCATGCATAAATTGATACCAATTTAGCCTCAATAGCATACATTAATTCTGCTCATTATAAAAGCATCTTCCTCCCTCTTTATGGTTGTTATTTTTCAAACAAAATATTTATATATTGTGTGCCTGTCAACATAGATTATAATTATTTATGAATCAGTTGTTAAAAATATGTAGGAAACAAAATGAAGAATAATAGACAAAAAGAAGAATAATAATAGTTTTTATATTTATCTAGGTTGTTACACTTACCAGTGATCTTTATCTCTTTGTATGGCTTTGAGTCAATGTTTGGTGTCATATTTTTTCAGACTGACAGAATCCCTTTAGCTGTTATTATAGGGCGAGTCAATTAGTTAGGCACATCTTTAACTTTTGTTTATCTGGGTATGTCTCAGTATCTTCTTCATTCTTGAAATAGAGTTTTTCCAAACATAGAATTTTTGGATAAATTTCATTTACCTTTCAGCACTTTAGAAGCATCATCTCACTGCCTTCTTGTCCACATGGTTTGTAATGTTTCTTAGTGTAGATATTGTTTTTAGTTTATCCTATGTGAGATTTATTGAGCTTCTTGAATGTCTAGATTCATATTTTTTATCAAAGTTTTATCAAGATATTTTTGGAATTATTTATTCAATTATTTTTTTCTGTCCCTTTCTTTTTTGCTCTTCTTCTGGAACTCCATTAATATTAGTACTAATTTAGTATGCTGGATGATGCATCATAGGTCCCTTAGGCTCTCTTCATGTCGTGTATCTTTATTGTTTTTCATCCTGCTTCTCAGACTGATAATATAAATTGCACTAAT
The DNA here is from genome assembly GCF_028858775.2 of Pan troglodytes. Lineage (NCBI taxonomy): Eukaryota > Metazoa > Chordata > Mammalia > Primates > Hominidae > Pan > Pan troglodytes. The sequence continues at coordinate 109,081,488 of NC_072410.2, forward strand.
TTCAAGTTTGCTGATTCTTTCTTTGCCTGCTCAAATCTGTCATTGAAACTCTCTAATGATTTTCCTTTTTGATTTCAGCTAACTTACTTTCAACTCCTAAATTTCTCTTTTGTTCATTTTATAATTTCTATCTCTTTTTTTTTTGGTATTCTATGTTCATACATTTTTCTGCTGATATTCTTTAATTCTTTGTGCATTATTTCTTTCACCGGTTTGAACATTTTTAAGACAGCTTTCAAGTTTTAAGAAAACTTACAGTTTTCATCTAGTAGGTTCAAGGTATGGGCTTCTTAAAGGATGGTTTCTATCAAATTCTTGTTTTCCTTAAAATGAGCCATTATATACTCTTTTTTTGTATTATTTATAAATTTTTGTAAAGAATTGAAAATTTTGGGTATTGTAATTGTTAACTCTGGAAATCATATATTCTCCTTTCCTCAAGGACTGTTATTGTTTCCTGATTAATATTACAGTTGTCTGTTGAATGTCTTTACAAAATGATTTTTGCAAAGACTATATTTCTTGCTATGTGTGGTTACCGAAGTCTCTGTTCCATTTCTCCATGGTCAGGCCAGCGACTTGGCTGAGATTTACTTAAATTCATAAACTCAATTAAAAAGAAAAAGAAAGAAAAACAAATTAAGAGGATTCTCTCTTTTAAATTCCTTTAATCAATCCTGCAAGGAAAGTCACTTTCTGATAGTTGAATCAATGATCAGCTTCTATGTCATCCCCTCAGCAAAGCACCATATCCATCAAAACTCAAAACCCCAGTTTATGGAGGGCAAGCTCCCCATTGTTCACTCTGGTACAAGCAAGGCTCACCAAGAATGTAGGGTACCATTCCTTTATATTTCTACTGCAGAGTTGGGAGCTAGGAAACTGTACCTACTACACAAAATGCTAAAATTCACAAAATTTTTTCTTCTTTTCTTCATCAAGCAGACATTTTGATGTTACAAGTGTTCAACAAGACTTCAGAGGTCTCAAAATAGTTGATTCAGACGATTGTTGTGCTAAATAGTTGCTTTAGGAGAGGGATGGATTCCTAGAACTTCCTACTCTATCTTCTGCAAAGTCAAAGATGCGAATTTTTATGCCTCTTATTTTCTTTTATTCTTCGCATTATTTATTTATTTGTTTTGATAAGCTTTCTTTTTAGGGTAGTATTAGCTTCATAACATACAGAGAATTTCCATACCTCCTTCCCCCATAAATGCGTACCTTCACCACTACTGACGTTCTACACTGCAGTAGTACACTGGTTACAACTGGAGAAACTACACTAACACATCATCACCCCAAATCCATTGTATTAGGGCTCATTCTTGGTATTCTACATTCTATGAGTTTTGACAACTGTACAATTATGTGACTCACACATAATAGTTTTCACTGTCCTAAAAATCCTCAGCGTTCTGCCTATTATCCTTCCCTCTTTCCAAATGCCTGGAAAACACTGATCTTTTTACTGTGCTCATAGTAAGCCATGCCCATGGCTTAATAGCATATTTTTTTTTTAGTGTTGAATAATATTCCACTGTCTGGATGCACCAGTTTCTTTATTCATTCACTTAATGAAGAACATAGTGATTACTTTCATGTTTTGAAAGTTATGAACAAAGCTGCCATAAACATCTGTGTGCAGTTTTTGTGTGGATATTACTTTTTAATTCATTTGGGTAAATACCAATGAGCAGAATTGCTATATGTATGGTAAAAGTCTATTTAATTTCATGAGAAACTGACAAACTGCCTTCCAAAAGGCCACACCATATGCCTTCACACCAGCAATGAATGAGAGGCCCTACTGCTCCACATGCACATCAATATTTGGTGTTGTCAAGGTTTTGGGTTTTGGCCATTCTCATGAGTGTATAGTGGTGTCTCGTTTTAATTTGTATTTACCTGCAGCATATGATGTTAAACATCTTTTGTATGTTTATTCACCCTCTGTCTACCTTCTTTGATGAAGTTTTGCTCATTGGATTGTTGGCTTTCTAGTTAACAAATTTTAATATTTCTTTGTATGTTTTGGATGGCAGTCCTGTATCAGATGTGTCTTTTGCAAAATTGTTCTCCTAGTCTGTGGCTTATTCTCTTGACAGTGCCTCTCAAAGGGGAGAAGTTTTTTTTTAATGTAGTTTTGCTTATTATATCTAAAAATTGATTGCCATATCAAAAATTAGGTAGATATTTTCTTATGTTATCTTCTAGGAGTCTTATCATTTTGCATTTTTCTTTTTTTTTTTGAGATGAAGTCTCACTCTGTCCCCCAGGCTGGAGTGCAGTGGCACGAACTCAGGTCACTGCAAACTCTGACTCCCGGGTTCATGCCATTCTCCTGCCTTAGCCTCCGGAGTAGCTGGGACTACAGGGGCCCGCCACCACGCCCAGATAATTTTTTGTATTTTTATTAGAGATGGGTTTTCACCATGTTAGCTAGTATGGTCTCGATCTCCTGACCTCGTGATCCACCCACCTCGGCCTCCCAAAGTGCTGGGATTACAGGTGTGAGCCACAATGCCTGGCCCCATTTTGCATTTTTCAATATGGCCTATGTTCTCTTTTGAGTTAATTTGTGTGACCTTATTCATTTTTTATGTGGATTCGCAGGTTTTCCAGTATTATTTGTTGAAAAGACAATTTTTTCTCCATTATTTTTGCTCCTTTGCCAAACATAATTTAATTGTATTTATGTAGATCTGTCTTGGGATCTCTGTTCTGTTCCTTTAATCTGTCTATTATTTCACCAATACCACACTCTCTTCATTCCTGAAGCTTTATAGTCAGCTCTTGAAGTCCGGTGTTGTCTGGCCTCCAGCTCTGTTGTTCTCAACACACAACAATGTTGTGTTGGCTATGCTGGATATTTTGCCTCTTCATATAAATTTTAGGATCAGTTTTTTGATATTCATAAAATTACTCAATGAAATTTTTATTGGAATAAATTGAATCACTAGATTCATTTGGGGAAAACTATTTCTTGACAATATTGAGTCTTCATATCCATGAACAGAACTAACTCTTCAGGCTTTTAGTTTTTCTTTTATTACTTTTTCAACTTTTATTACTTTTTAAACACATTTTGTGCATTTTAGAAATTGGTCTGTGAGTTCATGTTTTTAATACCTGAATCTCCTTCCTGTGGATCATGAGCCGCCTTTGCCAAGTCTCCTATAAATAGTGGCTAAAAATTGCATTGATTTTTTTTAAGTATATGTTATGTTTGAATTTATCTCACTTTTATTTATAATTACTTGTATTTTAGGAATTACGAAACTATTTTTGTACTGTCTTATACTTTTTCATCCTAGTTGTTCCTTTCTTATATTTAACGACAGATACATATTTATATTTCCTAACTTAAAATGACACTGCTTAGGTTATTAAAATAAACATATATTTATAACATAATGTGGGAGAATTGCAAAAACCAACAAAGGAGAATTAAAAAACAAATTCCCATATATAGATATACTATATATGGTATTTTAATATTTATAATATCATACATTTTTATAAAAATAAAATTTGTATAGATATACATAGATTTTATTTTTATGTTAATTAATTTACTGAAGTTTTTTTCTGTGCACACAATTCTTTCTCCTGTATGTTCTCTACGTAAATAAACCCTTATGTATTTGTTCCCATAACAATATATATCATTTTTTTCCTGAATTTTGTCTCATTATTTCATGAGCATTTCCACATTATTTGAAAATTCTTTCAGAATATATAATCCCCTTAAATAATCTCATAGATAATTACGGCTTTGACAGTAATATATGTGTAGATACTTAACAAATGCTCACCTTTCTTGAAACTCTAAACCTATGTATCACACTCCCTACTCAAACTATACTTGGATTCTCAAAAGTTTTCTAAAACCCTTAAGTAAAAATTCTAACTTATTAAGCTATGATTGTGCCACTCTACTCTAGTCTGAGTGACAGAATGAGACCCTGTTTCAAATTTTAAAAAAATCTAACTTATACTGTGTTATTCCAAATGTATTCATATTGAAGTTTCCCATGTATCTTTGTTTGATGTAACCATCATTCATTATCTGAGCCATAGGCTTTGAAATAATCTTTATAAACTCAAACTTATAACATTATAATCTCTTGAGAATATATTTCATTCTTTGAAAACACATTTTAAGTCAAAAACATGCTGTTAAATAAATTCTAATAGGCTTTCATGAATAACCAATATGAAATGTAGATATTTCTACACAAATAGTATTTATAATTATGAAAAATAGAAACTGTATAAATATCCAATCATAGGAAACATGGCTAAGCAAATTAGAGTGAAATTATAATTTAGGTGATTTATTGCAACATTTCCATGGGCAGAGGATAATGATAAACTGAATTAAAGTGGTATAAATTAAAATAGGAAATAGAGGTATAAGAGAGTCTTAAAGTGGCAAATTCTAGGTCTCAGAAATAAGTTGAATGCATAAATACTTGAATGGGGTGAAAGTGGTATTTGAAAGAGAATCAAGATGATCCCTAGACTTACAAATTGGGTAACAGTAATAAGAGTGGTATCAATATGTAGGTATCTCACACATATACATACACAGGGAGAGAAAGGGGAGGCAGGGAGATTTAGTCATGCTTAAGGGAAAGTTGATGAAGTAAGAACTGAAAATTTTGCATATGACAGATTTATGAGACATCTAGGAAGAAAGACAGAGATAATCATTGTAACTACAGTTTGTCGTCAAGTGAGACATTGTGGTATCTAGGAAACTATCTTTAGGTACTCCTAAGCATAATGACTTATAAAAAGCTCAATTAATACCTCAAATACAGAAATTGGAAAGATATGTATGGAAATTATGAAGACAGTGGCAATATTAATAAGAAAATAACATTATGCCTAAAATCTTTCATTTCCTTGATTTCTTTTCCAGACTTTTCTTGGTATTCAGAGCTTGGAATATATACACACATTTCAGCATGTAGGGAAAAAATGACTTCATAGACATGCTTTTACTAATTAATATTAGAACCAGAAGTGACCTGGCACAGTAGTTTTTAAACTGTGTTCTCTAGAATCTCAAGGGCCACCAAAGGAACAAGGAAGAGCCAAGATATAAGATTTGAGTAAATTTTCTTCACACCACCAGAGCAATTTGTCCTTATTTCTTTTGCCTGTTGGCATCTTGCATATCTTTTATTCTACATAGATAAAGAATTAAACTACTAAAATAGATTTGAAAGTTTTCCATTTACTCAATTTCACTTTTTTCAGACAAGAAAATTTGAGTATGAATAGAAAGCGAATTGTTCATCATCATACTTAAAGTAAGTGACTAATAGACAAATAACTAATGTTTTCTAATTTTCAAACTAGGGTTCTTTACATATGACCTAAAATAGTTTTTTCTTAAATGTGTAAATTTACTGTTATTACATTAAATTGTTATTATCATTTTCATCATATTTTTCTAAGCAAAATGAGTCATCCAGTAAAGATACTGTAAACAAAATGCCACAAATTATAAGTAAAATGTATCTTGGAGAATTATTAAAACATTGATTGGGTTTCGTGTTGTCAACTACTTTCCATAATAAACCAGTGAACTGCTGATTTAGTCATGTCATAAGTATTAGCTTACACTCTTCTAGCCAAGGAACTAATTACTATAATTTTATTTAATTTCCTCAATTTATTCCAAAACTTGCAGTTCTCTATTAGACCTAGCTTGCATACTGTCTTCATCACAATGTCTGTCACTCTTTTTCATTTAAAGCTGGTATTTTTTGAGTTGGCATTTAAAACTAGCTCTCAACAATGGAAATAGGGAGAAAATAATATCCAAGCCAACTTGCAAATACAGTATGACTGGGAATATGAAAACTATGAAATTCCCTACATGGTAGGATGATCACATTAGAAGTCTCAGTGCCAAGATGCTCAGGTTATAATCCTGGTATTTATAATCACCAGCTGAGCAAACATAAAGAAAACAATTAACCTCACTGGTTGCCAGAACCCCATTCTCAGTGTAACAGGATGATCACTTTCTACAATTATATTTTGCTCAAAATGAACCAGTCTGTGCCTAGACACTTTCATTCTAGATTTCTCTTTAGTACTTAGTTTGCATGACTGTTAAGGACCTCTAGCATTCCAGGCCATTTTAGCTCATCAAGTATTTATGAATTTCCTAAGACTAACACAACTCTTCCAGTATATAATATCCCCACATTTTGTTCTGTAAGCACGGATTATTTGGCAAAACGAAATAAAACAACAAAAGCAGACTGTCTGTCGATGGTTCAGTGCCATGTACTGTTTGGTATGGCACAGGTTTCTGTGGATCAAACTCCTTTCATGAGACTTTATTTAATCTCATTTATTTAAATATCAACTTGAATTTTATTATTTATTCCACACCATGGAAATACATTGTTTGAGTTAAAATGTTAGATTTTTTTAAAACAAAAATTTTAAATTTATTTTACCACAGAATAAAATTAGATTAGATAGCCTAATAAAAAATTATTATAGAAATAATATTGCTCACTGTATACTCTTTCTATAAAATATTCATAGTTATGTGTTTGGTTGTGTCATACACAAGGTTAGAGGTCATAGATTTAAATAGGTAACACAGTCATGTGGTGCCTAATATTTTAGCCAATGACAGACAAATTACACAACGGTGGTCCCATAAGATTATAACAGAGCTAAAAAATTTCTGTTACCTAGTGACATCATAGATTTCCCAGTGGGACAAGATGTGGAGGTAGAAGAGAATAGGATTGATAATGTTGATCTCATGTAGGCCTAAGATAATGTGCATACTTACGTCTTAGTTTTCAACAAAAAATTTTGAATAGTAGAAAAAAATTAAAAATAGAAAAAAGTTTAAATAATAAGGGTATAATGAAAGAAAATATTTTTTACAGCTGTACCACATGTTTTTGTTTTAAGCTAAGTGTTATGAGTCATAAAGTTTTTTAAAAGTTCATAAAATGAAAAAGTTACAGTAAGCTAAGGTTAATTTATTATTAAAGAAAGAAAAATATTATTAATTTAATATAGCTTAAGATTCCAGGGTTTATAAAGTCCTTAGTTGTGTACAGTCACACCCTAGGCCTTCACATTCACTCACCACTCACTCATTTACTCACTCAGAGCAATTTCCAGTACTACAAGCTCCATTCATGGTAAATGCCCTATAAAGGTGTACCATTTTTTCACTCACACCATATTTTTACTGTGCTTTTTCCATGTTTAGATATGTTTAAATGCACAAATGCTAACCACATGTTACAGTTGCCTACAGTATTTAGTACAGTGACATACTGTACAGGTTTTCAGCCTAGGAACAACACACCACACCACATAGCCTAGGTGCATAGTAGGCTATACCATCTAGGATGTTTATGTAAGCACATTCTGTGATGTTCAGACAACAAAGAAATCTTTTATTGACGCATTTCTCAGAATGTATACTCTTCATTAAGTGATAAATGACTGCATTTTAGAACCTGTGAACCTCGGGGTGCATATCTGCCTTAATATCTGGGAAATTAAAGTTTACTGCTTAATTTAGTCAATCTCAAAAAAAATTAAAGCAGCAATTATTTTACACAAGTTGTCATTTTCTGTTCTAACACTCTAACATGATAGATTTTGACCAACCTATCTTCTAGAAAGAATGTGAGTATAAAACCTGGTTATTCAATGAAAGTGCCGATAATTTTCACAAATCATTCTGTTGAGACATTACATTGCTCAATTATGAACTTACTATGGGCACTTACTACATGAACATTCTTTCTAATTCAATGCATTATGCAATTTATACAATATAAGAAGAGTAAGATTAACAGCATAAGAAAGAAAATAGTCATTCAATAAAATAAAATAATTTGGAATCAGAACTGAGACTATTCGAGGAACTCCTACTGACCAAATATTGGTGATAGTAAGCACTACTTTTAAAAATATGGTTTGTCCTAGGGTCATTTGGACAAAATTAAAATATTAAGAACACTTTGCAACATTTTAATCACATAATCCTGTCAATAAATAAGCACCCACACACTTCTATTTACCAACTCATACTGGCCCCATTAGAAACACTTTTCAGTAGAAGATTTAGGACCAGGTTAAAATTATAAATTAAAATAGCACAGGGAATGGAAATAGATTGTGCAGCCAAACATAAAGATAAATTTTCTCACTATTTGCTTCCCAATGTACATGTGCAGGCATTCCTTTAAGAGTCTGAATAGCTTGCAATTTAACATCTATGAACATTTATAAATGCTGTTAGACTATAATGACACCTTTCACTCTGAATTATAGCCGATTTATGTATCTGAAATTAAAGAAGCTCAGCTTAAAAAGAAATAATCTCTTGAGTGTTGCAGAGTATATAATAGCTTTTCCAAACATAAAATGAAACAAAGCAAACACATTTACTACAGGAAAATATAATCAAAACTGTTACATGACATCCAGAATTTTGATTCTATGGCTATTGATCATTGAAAAGCCTGGAATATAACCTTTTTTGGCAACAAAATTTAACTAATTTGTTTTCCAGAAATATCACAAGTTTGAAACCCCACGGTTTAATAATTTAATAGTATTTTGTTTGTTTGTTTGTCTGTTTTTGTTTTGTCTCAGCAAAGATAGCCTTCAGGCCACCAGATGGTATTCAATTAAAATAAATTGTTTCTTAGCTTTTATTTTAATTAACTTCAATTAATATTATTGAGCACATTTTTTGAATACTCACCAAATCCAGGAGTTTCAAAGAAGAGTTTTGTATGACCTTTTCCCTTTGTGATATAAAGCAGAACATTTCCATACAATATGGTAAATGCCATGATGAATGTATGCACAAGGAGAAAACACCAAGGAGGGATTGCTTCACCGAATTAGGAGGTTTAGGAAACAATTTTTGGAAAGGATATTTAGTTGAATCTTGAGAAATGACTAGGCTTCCCATGTTAAAAAAGAGATCGGGTCCAGCCCGGTGGCTCACACCTGTAATCTCAGCACTTTGAGAGGCCGAGGCGGGGATATTACTTGAGGTCAGGAGTTCGAGATGAGCCTGACCAACATGGAGAAATTCCGTTTGTACTAATAATACAAAAATTAGCCGGGCGTGACGGCATATGCCTGTAATCCCAGCTACTCGGGAGGCTGAGGCAGGAGAATCGCTTGAACCTGGGAGACGGAGGTTGCGGTGATCCAAGATCCCGCCATTGCACTCCAGCGTGGGCAATAAGAGGGAAACTCTGTCTCAAAAAATTAAAAAAAAAAAAAAAATAGAGAGAGAGAGATAAGAGAGATAGAGATCGGAAAAGTAGAGCATTTCAGAAAAGGAGAACTGAACAGTTAGAGACTCTCATACATTGAGTAGGACTGCAAAATGTTTTGGTTTACTGGAGAATAAAGTTGAAAATGCAGATTGTTGAGAGACAAAACCGGATAGAAAGGTAGAAGCCAGACTGTGAAAGCCTTGCACGCCATGTTTAAGCTTGGGCTTTATCTTGAAGTGAATGGAAGATATAAAATAAATTAAACCCTGGGGATACTAGGAAGATTGTCCTTGAAGCAAGGCAGTTCTATGATAAAGAAGTGGTTTGGGGACAAAAATCAACAGTAAAGAAAATTAGTTTCTGTCAAGCATGTGGTTAAAAAATCTATTAATTCTATAAATCTACTGATGCTAAAATTAAAAAGTCTGAAAACTAATTGTAGTGGCCATACGATCTAATTCTACTTGTTATATAATGATAAAGTTTGCCTCTGGGGTTCACATTCATATAGAATGGCATTTTGACTTCACCGAACCCACTTGAGTAGTTCACCAATGACGGCCAAGATTTAGCATGAATAGACCTTGTATAAAGAGGTTCATCATTATAATCTACATACTCTGCAGGCTAAAATGAGAGGCCCTTATTCTAAAATTTATGGCTGGCTCATATATTTTATCGAGTTAGTCTTGCTCAGCCTCATGAAATCTGGGCTGTGTTTGAACACTACAGATTCTTAGCAGTGAAACTGTTTTCTGAAAAGTTCAAATTATTGCTAGGCTAGCTATGTCATCTTGCATAAAGAGAAATCATCAGGAACAGTTCTCTAAATAGCAAAGTGTCTCAGGTGTTTGAGTGTTTTCTTGTTCTCACTGAATCTGGAGGCTTAAAATGATTACAATAATTTAGTCTTTCATTTATTTAATCATCCATCCATTAATTAATTTATTCATTTCACAAATGTAGAACCTTTCTCTGTTAGACATTTTTCTAGGCACCTAGAATGTAGAGTTGAAAATTCAAAACTATCTTTAAAGTTTCAGCAACTCATTAATAAAATTCTGAACTTTCTTTGCCATTGTTGATGCTCAAAGCAGAAAAAAAAAACTGAAAAATTTCCCAAATATACACAACACGTGGCTATAAGAAAAATCATTAAATTTATAATCTCTCCTTAATAATTTTTAGTGATCCTCCTTTTTATTGTCTTTTCTTGACTCTATATTCCAATCTTGCTAGCCCTGCAAAAATCAGCCACTGTTATGGTGTCCAGGTTTTAGCCACTAGTTTAATAGTTCTATTCTGGTACACTGAGATCTCATTTTTGATTCACACTGTGAGTGAAGAAGGTTGAAAAACATCTACATAAGCAGAAGATAGAAAAATACCTGCTATATGCTCAGTATATTACCAAATATATTCACCTATGACATTAAACTTTATATTCATAATCTAATGGGTGTGGATTATCATCCAAGCTGATAGATGAAAACAATGAATTTATCTAAGATTAAATCGAAGATTTGTCTAAGATCACCCATATTGAAAATGTCAGACCTTGTATTAAACATGGGTCTTCGTGTTATGGAAGTTCGCTGCTGATGTCAATGACTTCAGTTATTCATTCAAGTTTTTTACAGTTTTTAATTTTGATTTGTACACAAATTCCTGAATCCCGATTTGTCATTCTGTTAATGTTCACCCCATAGGCACTGAAAATGGACACTGACCTGAAGTTTTTCTAATTATGTTCAGCAGTTATCTGGAGCCATAAAAGTATAAAAGATTGGGGCTTGATAGAACCTGTTGTCAAAACAGTGATATTATGGTTGGAAAATGTAAATTTTTAGGAAGCACATGGAAGAATTGCAATGCAAACTTACTTTTTTATTAAATACACATGGATATAAAGGATAACTGCACGAAATACTATATAACTAAGAATACAAACAGAATTTGTATTCTGTGGAAGGTGTCAGACAGGTACATTTATAATTATATATTTGATAAACATTATCCTCAATCTTCATTTCAGTGCTCTTTCCAGGCTGCCACTGCAATATTCATTTTATCGTCCAATTTTTCTTTGTTTATTTATTCATTTGAGACAGGGCCTTGCTCTGTTGCCTAGGCTGGAGTGCAGTGGTGTGATCTTTGCTCACTGCAGCCTCGACCTCCTGGGCTCAAGCGATCCTGCCATTTCAGCCTCCCCAGTAGCTGGGACTACTGGTGTATGCCACTATGCCTGTCTAATTTTCTCTTTGTTTTTTTTTGTTTTTTTTTTTTTTGGTAGAGACGGGGTTTTGCCATATGGCCCAGACTGGTCTCGAACTCCTGAACCCATGAAATCTGCCTGCCTCGGCCTCCCAAAGTGCCGGGATTACAGGCGTGAGCCACATGCCTGGCTCTTTCAATGTACACAGAATAAGAAAGAAGTTGGCTGGGCACAGTGGCTCACACCTGTAATCCCAGCACTTTGGGAGGATGAGACAGGCAGATCACGAGGTCAGGAGTTTGAGACCAGTCTGGCCAACACAGTGAAACCCCGTCTCTGCTAAAAATACAAAAATTAGCTGGGCGTGGTGGTGGGCACCTGTAATCCCAGCTACTTGGGAAGATGAGGCAGGAGAATTGCTTGAACCCAGGAGGCAGAGGTTGTAGTAAGCCAAGATCAAGCCACTGCACTCTACAGCCTGGGTGACAGAGTAGACTCCACATCAAAAAAAAAAAAAAAAAAAAAAAGTTAAGATGTTTGCCTTATGTTACAAAAATGTGTAAGTCAAGGAAATCTGTCTAGTCTGAGTTGAGATGTTTCCATGTATTCCAGGAAAACACTTCTTAAAAAGAGTAAAGCTCCAAATTCTGGAAAAATGGCAAAGTAGAAAGCACCAGTAATCTGTTGCTCCATCTAGAACACAATTATATGGCTGAATTTGTCTGACGTAACTAATTTTGGAACTCTAGAGTCTGTTGAAGGCTTGCAAATTCCTGGGGAAGACATATCCAATCAATTGTGGTTAATTTTGGTCAATTTCAGATCTTGCACAGTAGCAGTTACTCATTCCTCATACCCAGGCCCTGGGCAGTCGGTCATGCGCTCGTTCTAGGATCAGCTTGTATGCAACCACGGGATCCACAGTAAGCAAAAACAACCCTGTCCTCCAAATACAGGGGATCTGTGCTCTAACCTCTAATTGCCACTTCTAGTCACAGAGATGCAGACAAAAAGCTGGACATTGTTGAAACTCCTTTTTTCTTGGAAGCCCTTTCCCTTGACTGAAGTGGCGGCTTCCTTTGGATTTAAAAGGACAACACGTATTTCCTTTCTTTTTTTACCCTTCCTGGAGCCAGACATTAAAGACAAGAATATTCAAAAACAACAGCATATATGGGAGAAATTAGAAAGTGATCACTTATACCCAGGGTCAGAAAAAGTGCTGGCTCAGGAAAGAAGATCTGAGAAGATGTGAAAAGACCTTAAGTTTACACTTCAGCTTGATTCTTAGCACAGAGATAAGCTACAACAATTAAAAAAGCAATAAACAATTAAAAAAAAAAACAGAAAACCTGGGGAAAGTGGAAAAATCTGATTTCAAGATTTGCCACCCATTAGACTCAAATGCACAGTTTTTTAAAAGAAAAACAAAAGGCGCGAAAGAAACAGGAAAGTAGGGCTCATAAAAGGAAAAAATCAATAAAAACTATTTCTGGAAAAAGATCTGATGACAGTCCTACTAGAGAAAGACTTTCAACAACTTTCTAAAAGATGCTGAAATAACTAAAGAAAGATATGGAGACAGTCAAGAAAATGATATATGAACAAAATGGAAATTCTAATAAAAAGATAGAAAACCTAAAAAAATGAAAACAGAAACTCTGGAGCTAAAAATCACAATAAATGAAATAAAATGAAAAAATGTACTAGGCATATTTGAGCAGGCAGAAGAGAGAATCGATTAACCTGAAGGTTGATAATATATTATTCAATATAATATTGAAATCCAAGGAACAGAAGGGGAAAAAATGAAGGAAAGTGAGCAGAGCCTAAGAAACCTATGGAATACGATCGTGAGAACCAACATACTCATTGTCTCATTGTAGGAATTTCAGAAGAGAGAAAAAAAAAAGAAAAATTAATAGCTGAAAATCTTCCAAATTTCACTATAAATATCCAAAGAGCTCAATGAACTTCCAATAAGGTGAATTTTCAAAGACACAAACTGAGATACAGTGTAATCAAGCTTTCGAAAGACAAAGAGAATCTTGAAAGCAGCAATAGAAAAGTGATTCATCACATACAAAAGGTCATTAGTAACATTATTATTGATTAGTCGATCTCCTAATAGAAAATTTGGAGGTTAGGAGGCAATGGGCCAAAGTGATCAAAGTGCTAAAAGAAAAAATTCACCCAAGATTCTTATATGTAAAAAAACTGTCCTTCAAAAGTAAGAGAAAACTTAAGACCATTTTAAAAGGTGAGTAAGTTTGTTATCCCAAGAAAGGTTCAAAGATGTCCTGCAAGGTAAAATGAGAAGACATTAGACATAGTGTTATAATAACCCTTGGCCACGTGAAAAAATAAAGATCTTAATAATGATAAATACATGGGCAATTATAAAAGGTAGCATTATTACAACAATACTTTGTAACTCTATTTTTTGTTTTCTACATGATTTAAAGGACTAATTCATTAAAAAATCTAAAAGCGAGTATTATAATAACTTTAATTTGTAACTCTATTTTGTTTATTACATAATTGAAGAGGCTAATGAATTTAAAATCGTTGTTTGGGGTTATTTTGGCACACAATGTACAAAGATATAAATTTGTGATATTAGCAACCAAAAAGAGTAGAAATAGAGCTGTAAAGGAGAATTTTGTATTTTATTAGAGTTAAGCTTTTATAAACTTAAAGTGTTATAACTTTAGGGTATCAAATGTAAGCTCCATGATAAACACAAGAAAATAATTGTAAAATAAGTACAAATGAAATTAAGAAATAAATTTATACATTTCACTACAAGAAAAAATCAACTAAACATACACATACACACAAAAACAATGCAGAAAATGAGGGACAAAAAGAGCTATGAAGGCCGGGCATGGTGGCTCATGCCTGTAATCTCAGCACTTTGGGAGGCCGCTCACACCTGTAATCTCAGCACTTTGGGAGGCCGAGGTGGGCAGATCACCTGAGGTCAGGAGTTTGAGACCAGCCTGGCCAACATGGTGAAACCCCATCTCTACTAAAAATGCAAAAATTAGCTGAGTGTGGTGGCAGGTGCCTGTACTCCCAGCTACTTGGGAGGCTGAGGCAGGCGGAGGTTGCAGTGAGCTGAGATCGGACAACTGCACTTCAGACTGGGCAACAGAGGGAAACTCCATCTCAAAAACAAAAACAAAAACAAAAAAGTATGAGGCATATAGGAAACTAGTAGCAAAATTAAAAATGTAAGTCCCTTCTTATCAATAATTACTTCAAATGCAAACTAATTAAACTCTCTAGTTAAAAAACAGAAATTCGTAGAAAGGGTTAACAAAACAAAAACAAAAACATGATCCAACTATATGGTATGTATAGCAGGTTTTACTTATGTAATTAGAAAGTTAAGCTTTTACTATTTTTTCAATTTTTTTTCTTTGCTTTTCCTTCTTTTCTTTTCTTTCTACCTCTTTCTACCTTTGTTTTCTTTTGGATGTCTGTTGTTGTTAGTGTTTTGGAATTACTGACTTCTTCAGCTTCAAGTTTAGGTATATAAATTAGAAAGAAAACCTGGAGAACTCACCATTTTATTCCTTGGGTAACCCTGCAATCCCTAGCTAATTTACTTTCTTCTCTCCACATTTCAAAAATCCTGTGTTTGCTTTATGTATGATGCTCAGGTCTTTAGTTGTAAAATTTGTTTGGAAAATATTTTGGATAGATTTACTTTTGCCATTACTTGACTTATAATTAAATTTGTAGATATGTTATTAGAAATTACCACTGGACTGGTTTTCATATTTTTAAATATTATACAGTGGACATATTCAGATAAATTTCAATTCCAAGATCATATACAATCAACATTTTGTGGGGGAACGTCATCAGAATGGGCTTGCAGATTAGTACATGCATTCAATAGTTCATTCAACACAAAAGTGCTGAGCACCTCTTCTGTTCTGGAAGAGGAAAGGATGAAGGTTCAGAGATAAAAGAAAACACTGGAAGTGTAGGCGTGTAGACATGGATATTTTCAATGCAATGCATTCATTGGTATCATGGGGGTAAATACAAGGTATTCTTAGAGTTTGTAGGTTCCGTACATAACTATGATGTAGAAGTGGCAGTTATTGAGAAAGAAGAGAGTATGTTCCTTCCAAACGAGGCATCTAAACTCAACTTGAAACGTGAATTATTGAAGCATAAAGGAGAATTCAAGTGAGGAGACCACAGAAACAAAGAAGTAACATGAGCATAGGTATGAAATATCAATTAATCTAGAAATTGAAGCTGTTTGGCAGGAATGAAACTTAGGTTGGAAGTGGTAAGTAAAAAATGAATGCTATTATATACAATGTTAACAAATTAAGATCAATAATTAAAAGCAATAGGTAGACTTTTGAAATTATTCTGTTCAAAACCATTTCTACCCATATTTTCATAGAATAGTTCATACTATGAAACGATTCATAGAATGGTTCATACATATTATAGCTCATAATTACTAGGAGATTACTAAGTCAATTTAATGAGCCTAAATCAGTATCAGTATGTATGGGAATACTGAAAATCCACATGCAAAAAAAAAAAGAAGAAGAAAGAAGAAGGGGAAGGAGGAGAAGGAGGAGGAGGAGGAGGGGGGGGAGGAGGAAGGGGGGAGGAGGAGGAGGAGGAGGAGAAGAAGAAGAAGAAAGAAGAAGAAGAAGAAACCTTACACACATCAAAAATTAACTCAAAATGAAATACCTACATGCAAATGCTAAAATTATAAAACTCTTAGAAGAAAATAGGGGGTAAAATCTTCCTGGCATTGGAGTTAGTAATGATTCCTTAGAATGACAACAAATGCAGAGGCAACAGAACTTATTATCTCTGGCTCTAAGAAGATGAAAGAAGAAAAAAAGGAAAAAATAGATTAGGTAGACTATGTCAAAATATAAAACTTCTGTGTCTCAAAGATCACAGAGTGAAAAAGCAACTCATGAAACAAAAGAAAATAATTGCCAATTACATAAGTGGAAAGGGTTTAATATTCTATATAAAGAAATATACATATGTGACTTTTTCTTTTATCGACAATCCTGTCCTTTTTAGAACAAAAATTCGACTTCTCATTGGGGAAACTACATACCCTATTAATTGTGTTCTTATTGGGAATATTAAATGTGGTGCTCCAACTTGTAATTAAGAGGTCAAAGCCTATGTGTCAGTGATCTCCGTCACCACCCTCAGGTTGGATGATTTTCTAGAAAGACTCACAGAACTCAGTAAAGCTTTTATATTCATAGACATGATTTATCACAGTGAAAGGATCTAGATTAAATTAGAGAAGGTAATAGGTGCATAAAACAGTACAAGAAGGTCCAAGCACAGGGTTATAATTGAGGGTCAATCACATAGGCATGGGGCATCTTGTGTAACTGACCTTAGCTATTAAGTCTACAGCCATCCTCCAGAGGTCAAAATGATGTAGCATGGTCCAGGAGCCCCAGATGAATATCTGAATAGATATTCAGCATGTATGACATTGTTAGCACAAACTATCTGGTGTGACCCAATGTCTTATGTATACAAAAACACTTTTATCAAATAGGCCATTCATTCCAAGGGCTCAAAGTTTATCTCCAAGGAGCTAGTTGAGAGCAAGACCTTTCTTTCAAATGCACAAAATTTGAACACTTCATGTTTGCTGATGTAAAATTGTACTACATAGCTAGCTACATATATTGCAGGACTCAATGCAAAGTGAAAATGTGGGACCCCTTCATCAAGAAGCAGGAAATCATTGCCATTAAAGGAAGTAAATATAAATCTCTTTCTTTTCTCTACTGTCTCGCATAATGTTATGGTGTTTCATATTTTCTATATGACATCATTCCAATTAAAGAAGATTAAAACTTTTATTAGCAAAAATGTCACTATTTATCTTTATATAATAGAATTCTAGTTTTAAATGCAAATGCAATGTCATTTAACTTATATGTTGAATAATCAAACTGCACAATTTGTATTTTATAGCACATAAGTGCATATGCATTTTGTTCTTATAAGAACTGTGAAAAAATACACAAAACTAACTCAAATGTTTTACACTACGTGCCATGCACATCTTCTACCAACATGCTCTGCCTATTAATCAGTATACAGAAGGACTGAAACAAAGAATTCTCTTTGTTTATCTTTGTGGTCCTAGCTTTCTGTTTCTTTTACATCATTATTTTCAATGTTGAACATTACAGTGAAATAGCATGAATTAGAAAACATATGACTGGTTTCTTTGGTTATTCGTCTTTTTGAGAGCACCACAGTCTTCTCTGAAGAGTGTGAACTCTCAGCAGCACCCCTGCCTCCACACTCCCCTTGAACTTGCCTTGAGTGTCACTGAACTCTCATGTATTGTTCATCCATAGGAGTTTTATGTGCATGGGGTATTAAAAACACTATGCAGTTAAGCCAGCAAGAAACTGTGTCAAATAAACCTGTTGGGCATATTTCATCTGCTCTCTTTTATACTTCATTGTCTCATTGACTTCACTTATAAAAAACAAGTTCAAAGGAAATTTTTAAGAATTTTAGATGGTAACAGCAAGGCACTTAACTAAGTCTGAGGCTTTTCTGACTACATGGTTTTGTTCAATTTTTAACATCATAAAATTGGAATGAGCTACATATTAATATAGGGTCTATTAACTAGGGATAGAATGATAAATATATCACATTATTTTCAGTGAACTTGAAATTCATTTGAGGGTCTAGGCAATTAAGCTATCATTAGAATATAACATGAAAAATATCAATACTGGAATTGTTCAGGGTGAATTAGTTGTGGACAACTAATTCAATTCGAGTTTCAGGAAAGATTTTTTTTGAAACAAGTAATATTTAAATGACAGTCAAGGCTTGAGTAGAAATAAATTTAAAGAACATGGGTAAGGGAAAAAGAATATTTTGGGGGAGAGTGAATAGCATGGATGAATGATCTCCTTCTATTATCCTTTTCTCATACACAATCAATAGATTTCCCTCTTAAAAAAATAAAAGATACTTTACTTTTTCCAGGCTTTTAAAGATGTCTCTAGATTTGTTCATTAGTAATTAGGGTGCCATAAACCCAAGGGAAAGACATACATAGTTTGAATGGAATTTCAGAGTAAGGACTGACAGACAAACATGTTAGTTGCAATTTCAAAGCAAAACACTGTTTTGAATGGACCTGCTTAAAGTTTCTGAGCTTCGCTCAGAAATTACTCTACTAATATATCAGACAGAAATGGAAGCTGATTTTATTCTTTTCCATATAAGTTTTTCCAAAGGAAATGGACCATAGGATTAGCCAATTTATCTTATAGATAATGATACCCACATATGCTGTTTATCTGGGCTCTTGGGAAAATTGTGGGTTTATTCATTTTTTAGATCTCTTTCTCACTTTTAGAAATTATTAACATTAATTAAAGAGTTAACAGAGTTGAACACATAGACATGAATTTTTATTTATCTTTGTACATATATGTCTTAGACCCTAAAGAAAAATAAGTAAGCAAGGAGGTGACACATCTCTATTAAATACACCCTTAATATAGGGAGTAATTAAATACACCCTAACATTACCCTTGCCAGTTGTTTTCAGCATAATTGTTGCTAGTATTAGGAAGTAAAAAATTCTAGACATTGACGTGGAACTAATTAAGTTGAGGCCTAGTGCTTCTGTTCTGTCATCTTGGTCCTTTATATACACCCCAAAAGATATATTTCACGCAAATCACAATCTTACTGCCATTTATCTTAGAGCTGGAGATAACAAGTTAATCCATTATGAATCTCAACTGAGTTGAAAGCTTGAGAAAGCAACCTAATAGGTGCTATAACAAGTACACCACAGTTTCTGAAATGAAAAATTGTATAAAGTAATGCGGCGGTGATGAAATGACCAGACAAACAGAATTGAGGTGCTGGGTTAGGGCCTAGAGTGATTAATTAAGTGACATCACTTCAGGAAAATCAGTGTTGCTTGCAGCAGTGTTATTTGCCTTTGCAGTAAATTGTGGAAAGTTGAGGTACGCTGAGAGGAAGGATCATGGGCCAATGCCTATTTTAAGTAGAGGATCTGTAGACACATAAACACTATGTGATATCATCATGGGGAGATTCAAAAATGAGAATCGTGACTGTCAAATAATAATTTGGAAACAGGGAAATGTGACCAGAGAGAAAGTTTAATAATCCACCAGCTACCTTGGGAACAGAATCTAAGTTTCTCTACTCTCTGCCATCTATGACCCCCTTACGTTATTCTCTCTGGCCTGTATTCTCTTTGAATTCATTTTTCCCCGTTCTCGATATGCTCAGGGACCACAAATTTGTTTTTCAAAAGGAAATGGACCATAGGATTAGACAATTTATATCTTATAGATAATCATATCTAGAGCAATATCAAATCTGTCTTACCTGTGTGGCATTCTCCTAGGACCCTGACCTACCTTTATAAACTAATAGAAGCAATTTAACTTTGACATTCACTCCTTTAATCAATCATCCACTTCCAAAATATTTACTAAACACCTTCTTTATGTAAAATCTATTTTAAAAACTGGAAACATGGAAGAGATGACACAGATTTAGATACTTGTTGTAGAGATTTCATGTGTACATAGACAAGTATCTGTAATCCCAGTTAAACATAATATATGCTTTATGAAAGTATTATAATGGGAAAGTGGAAAGGTTTCCCAGAAAAGATCATATTTAAATTAGTTCATGAGAATGTGTATAATTTGAATACATAAAACTGTGGGAAATTTTTTTAAAACCGTTGAAGAATATGAGCAAGGAATTCTAAGGACGTACGTGTGTTTGGATAAGTAAAGAACAGTTTGCATCAGGGAAATGTGACATACCAGATACATTAATGGAGAGTTTATTATTTTTGGAAAGATTTGGTTCTCAAAAGAGTTGAGTATTAGAATTTAAGACCAGAATGTCTTGGACTAAAAGTGTGGATAAAAGAATTTAGGGAGGTAATGATAATTTGAGGAGTACTAAAAGTCAGTTTTTCATTCATTCCTGTTTTTATCAACTAAGGAATTATTTATATACAGCAAAATCCACCAATTTTAAGTGTACAGTTTGATGAATTAAGTAACTCTATTCAATCATTAAGAAATAACAGAAATCAGATTAGAAAACAGGTTTCTCACCTTTAAATGATTGCTTCTCTGGAATCAAGCCCCACACCTTATGCCAGCTCAAGGAAACCACTGTTCTGATCTATCATTAGAGTTTTGCTGTTTCTAGGTATTCTAATAAATTGTATCATAAAATATGTAGGGTTTTGTGTTTGACTTACTTTGCTTAATATATTTGCGATTCATTTGTATGTGTTATTGTGCACCAAAATTGTGGTCTTTTATAAATTGCTGAGTAGTATTTAATAGTACAGATATACCGCAAGTTGTTCATATACTTGTCAGTTGATATGAATTGGACTTGCTCCCTGGTTTTGGTGTTTTACAAACAATGCTGTCATGTGTATTTAGTTGCACATCTTTGAGTGCACATACTTTTCCATTTTTGTCAAGAAAACACTCAGGGATGAATTACTGAGTCAGACTATTTGCCATTACAAGAAGTGGTGGGGCTACTTTTGCCTGCTTACCAGAAATATATGAAAGGTTGCTCTGCCCTTCAACCAAGCCAATAGTTTGTATCTCAGATACAATGCTAAAAGAGTGGTGAGAGCAGACATTCTTATATTGCTTTTCATTTTATGGGAAAAGCATTCAGTTTTCCATCATTTAAACTAGACGTTTTATATAGATGTCCCTTACTAGGTGGAAGAAATTCCCTCTATTCCCAGTTTGCTAAGATGTTTAACATAAGTGGGCATTTCATTTTTCTACATTTATTGAAATGATTATATGGCTTCTCTTTCTTTAGTCTGTTCATATGGTGAATTACACTGATTTAACTTTGAGTGCTGAATCAACCTTGCTTAACAAGAATAGACACAGCTTAGTTATGGAACATTATTGTCTTTATATATGTTATTCTCTTTTCTATTATACTCTCAAAGAGTTTCTGTAGAATTGATATAACTTTTGTCTTATTTGCTAAAATTAACCATTGAAGCCTTTGGAATTGGAGATCTCATTAAGGGATTAAAAAATAATAATCAAATTTCTGTAATAAATAGAGACTTCAGATATTGCAGTTTTTTCTAAGTGAGGTTTCGTAGTTTGTGTCTTTTCAAGAATTTTTTTTCAACACTATCTAAGATGTCAAAAGTACATGTACAGCTAAGAGTACTTTAATTTCTTTTTCCTATTTGTGGAATCTATAGTAGTCTCCCCTCTTTTATTTCTAATACATGTAACTCTTCTCTTTTCCTTGGCAGCCATGCTAGAGGTTTATTGTTGTTGGTGGTGGTGTCATTGTTATTGTTATCTTCTAATTTTTTCAGAGAAAAAGCTTTATATTTATTAATTTACATTTTTTTCATTTTATTAATTTTGGTACTTATATTCACTATTTTCTTCTTTTGGATTGCTTCATGTTTATTTTGTTATTCCTTTACTAGTTTCTTAAGGTGGAAGTTGAGATCATTCACTTGAGACCATCCTGCTTTTCTAATGTAACTATTTAATAGCATAGGTTCTTTTCAAAGCAAAGCTTAAGCAGCCTCCAGAATTTTTGATATATTTAAAATTTTTTCACTTAATTAAAAACATTTTTTTCTCTCATGACTTCCTCCTGGACCATGCAACATTTAGAAGTGTATAGTTTAATATACAAATATTCTTCTGTTATTATGTGTGTTTTATTGTTTAACGATTACTCCTAGATAGTGTTTTATCAGGATTTTTAATCTTTTCAAATAAGTTTTTGACTTATTGATTTTTTGTCTTTATTTTTGTTTTTCTATTTTAATAATTTCTCATCTTTATTACTTTCTAACGTTTACTTTGCTTTTAATTTACTCGATTTCTAGTTTATTAAGGTGAAAGAAAACCTATGAAATTGACTTTTTTCCTTTTATATGTGTTTATTGATATCAGCTTATTCTAAGCAATGCTTTAGCTTTGGTTCACATTTTAAATCAAAATACTTTCTACTTTTATTTTCATTTTTTGTTGATTTCTTGATTTTATTTAGAAGTGCATTAGTTGGATTTCAAATATTTGAAGATTTTCCAGATATATATCTATTGATTGCTAAGTTAGTAATTGTATTTAGAAAACATATATTGAATGGGTTGAATATTTTTAATTTATTGAGACTTGTTTTATAACATAATTGATCTCAGTATATATTTCATGTGCACTTAAAAATAGTGTGTATTTTTCTGTTTACCAATGATGTGTTCTCTAAATGTCAGTTAGTTCAAGTTGGCCATTTATTTACTTTATTTTGTGAAGTGTTTGTATGCTTTTGCTCTTTAAATTGGGGATGTTGTATTACTTCAATACACCTTGCTTTCCCAGCATAAACTCCACTTGGTCTTTGTGCATTACCATTTGTACATATTGTTGACTTAATTTTTTAATATATTACTAAGAATTTTTGCCTCATAGCTCATAAGGGATATTGGTCTGCTATTTTCTTTTTTTTTATTATGACTTTATCCAGTTTTAGATTGATGTTAATGCTAGTTGCATAAAATGAAATGGGAAGTATTTTCTCCCTATTTTGTGAAAGAGCTTGTAGAGAATTTGTTTCCTCTTAAATGTAGATGGCATTCAACAGTGAAGCCATTTGAGACTGGGGTTTTCTTTGTAGAAAGATTTTAAATTATGGATTCAATTTTTTAAATTGATACATAGGTACTCAGGCTTTCCACTTTTTCTTAAATCAGTTTCGGTAACTTGTTTCTTTCAATATATTATCTGTTTCATCTAGTTGTCAGTTTCATTTGCATGAACTTGTGCATGTAATTCACATATTATCTTCTATGATACCTTTCTTATTTCAGATAGTAATAATTTGGTCTTCTCTTTTTATTGTCATATTCATCTCTCTGGCTGGGTAGTTATTAAATTTCATGTTTTCCACTGTATTCTTCTTATGTTTACTTATTTCATGGATATCTTACTCTATCAATTTGCTTTCCAGTTATTCTCAATATTAAAGTACATTTCTTATTAACAGTAACTTTCTGTGAATTCTGACATTCTCTGTTTACATATTTGGGTTTGGCTACAGCTTTTTTTTTTATTTTTTATTTTATTTATTTATTTTGAGACAGAGTCTCACTCTGTTGCCCAAGCTGGAGTGCAATGGCGCAATCTCACCTCACTGCAACCTCCTTCTCCTGGGTTCAAGCGATTCTCCAGCCTCAGTCTCCAGAGTAGCTGGGATTACAGGCGTGTGCCATTGCGTCCAACTAATTTTTGTATTTTTAGTAGAGGCCGGGTTTCACCATGTTGGCCAGGCTGGTCTCTGAGGTCAGGAGACCTCAGGTGATCCGCCTGCCTCTGTCTCTCAAAGTGCTGGGATTACAGGCGTGAGCCACCATGCCTGGCCACTGATTATAGCATTTTTAAAATCTTGATTCCCAGGGTTTCTGTATTTTGTACTTTTGATTCATCTCCACAACTTTCTGAATCTCTTTCATTTTTTTCCCATGATTTACTGTTTCCTTAATTTTATCAGATGGTGATAATGATGACGATAATGATGATGATGATTTGGGAGAACGTGCACTGGAAACTCTGCTTCATAAGCAGAATTCCTTTCATGAGGTCATATGTTTCGATCAACTGCTTTGAGTTTTTTCCGTATATATGTGGCTCAGGAACCAGTCAGAAATATCAGCAAACCAGTTTCGGGAATCCCTTCTCTGGTTCTTTCTATTCTGCTATTCTTTCACTCTCTGTAGTGTTCAGAGCTTCCTGCCTTCCCACTTCTGCCTCCTTTGATCAGAAAGATTACAGATTTTTCCATCTGCAATACAGCCATTATTGTGCAAGCTACATGCACTGCCATTAGCCCAAGATTATAAGTGGTGGAGATGAGATTTTACAGGTATAGCTCCTTGTCTCACTTTTTCCAAGCGAGGTTGTGATGCTTTCTCCACCCGAATTTGCCTATTTTGTCCATTCTCATGTGCTTTCAGCATTTAGTTTTTGTAGTATGTCATACGTTATATTTGTTTTCTGCAGAGGGTAGACATCCAGTATAGTTTTATTCTCTCATATCTCTTAGTTGTCTTAATTAAGACTAATTTGGGACAATAGTATTAAAACTTTGGCTGGGCAGGGTGGCTCACACCTGTAATCCCAACACTTTGGGAGGCCGAGGTGGGCGGATCATGAGTTCAGGAGATCGAGACCATCCTGGCTAACACCGTGAAACCCCGTCGTCTCTACTGAAAATACAAAAAATTAGCCCGGCGAGGTGGTGGGTGCCTGTAGTCCCAGCTACTCGGGAGGCTGAGGCAGGAGAATGGCGTGAACCCGGGAGACGGAGCTTGTGGTGAGCCGAGATCGCGCCACTGCACTCCAGCCTGGGCGACAGAGTGAGACTCCATCTCAAAAATAAAGCAAAAACAAAAACAAAACAAAACAAAAACTTCAAAAATGTTCATTTGTTCAGATGATATCTATTTTATCTCTTTCCATTTGGCTTGCGGGGCGGGGGGGTACATCTTCAATGTGGTTAGGAAGAAGTAACAAAACTAAATAGCTTTTAACACCCCCTCTTGGGCCCAGAATTTCTAAAATGACTTCCCAGAGATGCTCTACACAATCACTAGAATCTGTGAATATGAAGAGGTATATTCATATATATGATACTACATGACAAAAGGGATTTTAAAAGGAGAGAGGGAAAAGAAAGGAGAGGTAAGTCTTGTATACTGTGTAACAGAGGGCAATGCCGTTCTTTGACAGATGAACCAAGGAGGAAAACGTCCTTCACACTAAACATGCTCTTCTCTCTCTAATGAGCTGATATTTTCTCTTTAATGAGCTCAGTGTTTTCTATCTCACGACATCTCTGATTCTCTCTGTATCTGCTCTCATCTTTCTATTTTACTTCTACTTGGTGGCTTTCTCATAATTTCTGCTCCCTCACTACTTTTCTTGCCAAATGTTCGACTTACAATGATACCCTTTACCCAGAATCTGCTTCAAGATATTCCTGAAAATTTGATCTCACTTCCAAACATGCTTTTCAGTTTCCTCATTTTAAATTCCAGAGCAATAAAACTATTTAGCTCTCCTTTAAGCATCAGGCCATAAATCACAAATTGCAAGTGTGGCGTGGCTGTCTCTGGTCCTGGCCAATTACTGTTTCAACCAATTATGAACAGGGAAGACATGTTTGAGGTAACATAGTCACACCCCGTGCTTCCTCAGGAGGTCTGAAACCACATCCATGTCTCTTAAAGGCTCAAGGAAACCTAAAGGAATCACCTGGATTTCTCTAATACAACCCTTTCTGACTGTACTCACTAGGAACTGAAGCCACACAGCTTAGTAATCAAGCTTGGCTATAAGAAAAGAAAGAAAAAGAAAACAAAAACAAAAATTAATTTACAGCTGTTTTTGCATGAGTATGACATTACTATTCTAGGAAATTCTTTCTCGGGAAGATGATGTTGGAAGTAACTTTATTATTTGTTTCAGAGGCTTCTTTTCAGAAAAACAGATTACTAAACTGGATTTATAAAATGACTATTTATTATAAAATATTCATTTTCAAATCATGCCTCATTGTATGCATTCATCCTAAATTATTATATCACAAACTTTACTTAATCAGGCCCTCCTATTAAAACCTTACTTTCAAAACAAATGTCCTATCCTTGACTTTTCTTTCCCAACAAAGGTCTTTCCCAAGTGGGCTCTTCACTGTGTTAAGCAGAAACTTTGTTTTGTGTGCTCAGCAGGTGATATTGGTTTTGTTTTATGGGATCATCAGTCAAAATCCCATTTTGATCCTGACTGCCACCCTATGAGGAAGACAAGGCAGGCAGAATTTTTAGAATGAGGAAACTAAGATGAGTATGGTGACATCACTTCCAGTCATTTGATTTTATTCTAGGAAAGTTTCCACTATATAAATCTACTGCCTCAACAATATTAAACATGTCAGGTTAAGTATGAATAATTTGTCACTGAAAGATCTGAAATTAACTATTATACATCCTCATGTATCAAGTACATACTTTAGAATTTAATCTTCTTTAACCTTTTTTAATCTTTCTAATATTACTTGTATGAGGCCACATTTCTGCTCAAACCTTCTCTAGTCCTGAAGTTCTCCTCAAGATAAATTGCATATTCTTATTTGACATTAAGAACTCTTCCTAAGGTGACCCCAAACTACCCTTTTGGCTTAGCACCAATGAGCCTTTCTTAGTCTTAACAACGCTTGCCCTCACCCATCCCTCAGTGCCAGCTACTTTTGGATTTCTATGCTTCTGTTCTCTTCTCTTTTTTAACGCATGACAAGGAAAATAATTTCTGCTTATGTTTCATCTCTAGCCTAGGCCTATTCACCCATATGAAACTAAGTACGGCCCTTTCAAAAATATATCTGATAAATCATAATTGTTCAATGAATGCATTATCAACTGCATATTGCTTCAGACTAATAAATTGCTCACTCCAATCCCAATGAAGAGGGTAAGGAGAGGAGGGTCAAGAGAAGCATAAAGCTATAACTATATGTCTTAATATGTTATTTCCAGGGAATTCATAAAGGTTAATTCTTCATATTGTTCTTGTGCTTAACACAATGGTAAAGTCAGGCTTCTAAAATAACGCAGCAGTAAATTCTGACGAAGTAAATCATTTTGTAGCAAAATCTAAACAATGGTGTTAGAAGACCAAATGGATTGTGCATAAGGAAAACCAACTCTCCTATTACTTTAATTATTCAGCCTATTAACTGTGACAGTATGGCTTTAAAATCTCTTCATTATTCACTGTAATTAAGTGGCACAGCAACCCACAGGATGTCAGAACTCACATTCAGAGAAGACAAGCTGTGAGTGATGGTGTACACACTATATACAGACAAAACATTTTAAAAAGAATAATTGCTCTCACATCACTTCCCAAGATGCCTCACCTGTCTTCTTTTGCGTCTTTTTTTCAACGTGAATGCTTGCAAATGTACAACATCAATTTAGCACTTTCTAGTTTGCAACTTTGTAAACAGCAGCTTTACCACTTGAGTAAGTGTGAAGAGGAAGTTCAGAATGGTTTGTGCCTAATTGTTGATGGCCAATCATAGAAAGTAAAACTAAACATAGGCAAAGTCAAGGGGAAGTAAGAAAGCAGATAATTGCTTTGAAATTTTTTATTATAAAAAAGAAGAAGAAATAAGATTGGGAAAACAAAAGAAGTAACAGTGTGCAAATTGGCAGGGGGTA
Source organism: Pan troglodytes (assembly GCF_028858775.2). Classification (NCBI taxonomy): domain Eukaryota; kingdom Metazoa; phylum Chordata; class Mammalia; order Primates; family Hominidae; genus Pan; species Pan troglodytes. The sequence continues at coordinate 109,109,377 of NC_072410.2, forward strand.
GTTGTTTTATTTTGTCTTGTTTTAGTTGTTTAATGGGCTCTTGTGAGCTGCATTTCTTTCCCCTTCGGAGAAGGGACTGTTGAGATGGACTAAAGAGGGCCCTTAAATGAAAGACTAGGATTATTTTTCTTGTTTATTACAGTTGATATTTTGACATTCTATAATAGCAGAATACCCGTTTTTCAAGCACCCCCCATCCCCCCAACAGAATACACACCAAGACAGATGACATCCTAAGTCATAAAATCTCAACAAATTTAAAATAATTGAAATCACATAGGGAGTGTTCTCTGAGCACAATGGGGTCTATCTAGAAATCAGTAAGTTAAAGATAACAGAAAAAAAAAATCTTCAAACACTTGGAACTGAACAAGCCACTTTTAAAATAACCTATGGGTCCTAGAAGAAGACTCAAGAAATGTTATGGACTGAATGTGTTCCCCCCAAATTCATGTGTTAAAATCTATCCCCTAATGTGATAATATTTGGAGGTAGAGTCTTTGGGAGATAATTATGTCATGAGAGTGAAGCTTCTGTATTGGGATTGGTGCCCTTATAAGAAAGGATCCAAGAGCTAGCTCAATCTCTTTCTGCCATGTGAACACATACAGAAAAGTCAGCAATCTACACCCAAAAGAGGGCCCTCACCACAACCTGACAACATGACACTTTGATTGTGGACTTCCAGTCTCCAGAACTGTAGGAAATAGAGTTGTTTGAAAGTCTATGGTGTTGTTACAGCATCCTGGATTAAGACAAAAGAAAAGGATTTAAAAATACATTGAACGTAATGAAATTAAAAATATAACATATCAAAAGTTGTGGGACTCAGCTAAAGCAGTGCTAACAGGAAAATGTAAAGAAATATATCTAGCATGAAGGAGTTCTTTGTGGTGATGAAATATCCCTGTATTTTGATTGCAATGCTGATATCATAGAATTAGACGTGATTAAAAAACATATAATTACATACACACGCATGGTTCTGAGATCAAATTCCTGGTGACCATAATTATGTAAAATGTAACCATTGGGAGAAACTGGGTAAAAGACACATGTGATCTCATTATTCTTTTTAAGAGTTATCTTAGCAATTATTGTCGCTTTTTCTTCTACACATAGTTGTATGGAATGTTCTTTTTCCCTTTAAGATTTTCATTTCATGGAAAATTGACCTGTTTATGATAATGTTAACATATTTAAATGAGTGGAATAAAATATTTGAAAATACCTGATTCATTTAGGCTTCATGAATGTTTCTGTTTTAACTTTTATTTGTTTCATATTTTGTGCTTAAAAAAGATGTCCAATTAAAAAAAGGCTTTTGGAGTCTTCTAAAAAGTATATCCAATGAAACCGCAAAATATATCTTAAAATTATTTGGCTGATATCTGATGTTACCACCTTTGTCTAATCCATCCATGCTTCTATAATTGCCTCCCTATAATTTCCACATAAAAACTCAGGTAATTTTTATATATGACGTCAGTTCATAGCCTCATATTTCTTTCTCTTCCTTCAACCTTAAACCCTGCCAAGTCTTCCCATTTATACAGAATAGTATTTAAACTCCTTACACTGGCATTATTGTCATTAAAATTTTAGCTTAATTGTCACCTGCCCAGAGAAGCCTCCTCTAGTAAGAGTCAAAAATATATGACCATTCCCTCCCTACTACATGGCTGTGTAATTCTTAGCACAGCAGTTATTACTATTGCAAATGTTCTATTTGTTTACTTCATTACTCTTTCTCTTTTGTAGAGTATAAGCTCCCTGAAAATAGATGTCTTTATTTTTCTTCACTACTGAATCATAATAAAAAATGCATTGATAAACACAAATTTACATTAATTCAGCTCTCATAACAACAATATAAATATATATTATTATTATCACCATCATCACTATTTTACAGTTGAGAAGCTGGACAGATAAGTTAGGTAAATTCCTCAAGATCTCACAATCTGGTACATTTAGGATACATAATTCAAACTCAGGCAGTCTGCCTCTAGTGTCTTTATTCTTAATCACTAAGTTACAATGCCTATAATTGTTTCCAGACCTTAGCAGGTTTTTAATTAATGTTCCTTGATCAGTGAAAATATTAAGTTGGTTCTCTGGAAGAGGTGGTTGTGCTTTGAGTTTATTATAGAGCTTGTTTTACTAGGTTAAACATTTTATATCTAGAAATAATTTTACATGTGAACTATTTTGGGGACAATAATCTACAAATTAAGATTATCATTTACTAAAAGATGTTAATAGATTTGCTTAAATCATTCTTATGGAAAATGTATGAAACTATATCCTGAGCATAAGGAAAAGGAATTTTCCTAATCAGAGCACAAGTTAACTATCATATCAGTGGCGTTTATTAAAACACATCAGTATTCATTTGTTTTAGATATTATACAAGTGATATGCAAGTATATTATTATTATAGAGTAGCTGAAAAAATGTCTACGGCAATTTACAGCTTCATAATTTAGCATATTCTTAATCTCTTTTTTAAAAACATATTTAATGCTGTGCTCAGCTCTTAGGGAAATCTAAAGATTAGGCAAAGCCAGGGCTCTGGAGAGCCTAGAGCCTGGGCTCGTTTTAAGGTACATTCTATAACCAGGACAGCTTAATGGCAAGTTATCTTCATTTTTTGAAACATCTTGGATATTGCTAGTAGGTGTTCAGAATATATAATTGCCCTTTAAAAAGGATAACACTTTGGCATAAAGTAAATGCGTACCCCCGAAATTCATATATTGAAGCATACCCCAGCATGTAATGTTATTAGAAAAGGCTTTTGGTATGTAATTAGGTTTAAACAGGTCATGAAGGTGGAAACTTTATATGAAGAATAAGAGAACAGAGCTCTCTCTCTTTCTATGCCATGTGAAGATATAACAAGGAGGCAGTCTTCTACAAACCAGAAAGAGTCTCTCACAAAGAGCCAAGTCTCCTGGCATTTTGATTTTGGACTTTTTATCATCTACAACTGTGAGAAATAAGTATCTGTTGCTTAATCCATCCAGTCTCTGGTAATTTGTTATAGCAGTCCTAGCTAACTAAGTCAGTCTTCTTTCATGAAAGTAATGTTAGCAACTAAAGAAAAATAGAATTGCTCTTGTTTTATTCAATTGAGTCTTTTAGGTGTTTGGATCTGCAAAGTGGCCTAGAGCTTTAATTAGAAATATGACCATGAGAAAGGTACATTATTCTGCATTAGTAAGTAGAAAAAAATATGTTATTCCTAGAAGAGAAGTGAAAATATTGACATGGATGAGGGAAGAGGGAGCGAGTTAAGGACAAATATAAAAATTACCAGAGGACTGAGCTTTCAATGGAGATGACTTAACAAAGAATTCCTGACTGTGGCCATAACAACCCTTGGAAATAGATATTTTATCATCTTAGGGGCTCATAGTAAACCTTGCTAATGCTGATACATACAGAAAGACCCTATCATGAAGAATGTTTTGTTTGTTCCCTATAAATTGTAAAGGTAGCTGCTTTTATTACTGTATCATAGTGGTAAAGAATGCAGAGAGAATACAGGCGAGCAAGGAATCCTCCTAGTCAGAGTAGGAGTCTAATGCCAGAGATGAAAATGAGAATGCTAGCTACATAGGAATGCGCACATACGTTGAGTAGATTACATATGGATAATGAGGTTTGAATATATCTGATAGTGTTGATGATGATGATTATAATAGTAACATATTTAGTAATCACTTACTATGTATCAGGCCTGCATGAAGCCTAACATGGATTATTGTCTTCAATTTCCTGAGCAATTCCATTCTATTTTCCCCGGCTTATTAATATGTATTTGGGATTCAGTGGGACTAAGTAACCTGTGCACATTCACATTTTTAGTAACCGATGTTGATGGGACCGAATTATCAAATTACTGAACATGTTAAATGTGAATTAAGGTAATCATTATTTTACTTCACATCTTATTGCACTTGATGCTAAAGAATATGAGTGACGACACTTATTTCATGTCTCTGAGATTTTGTAGATATTACTGCTGTCTTGAATATACTTTCTTCCTTTTCTTTTGGGTTTGCAAGTTTCTAAATGTGATTGAACACAGATTTGAGAGAATAAAAGAACAGTTTAAACAAGATTTTTTGACACTTTACCTACAAAAAAGTAATTTTTTCTCTATACCTTTATACATCTTTTTTGTGAATACTTCTTTTACTTATTGAAGCTAATCACAAGTGTCACCCTGACTTGTTTACTTGACTGAGCCCACTTTTGAACCATGAGTTCCTAGAAGAATAAAGACTGAGTCATAATTTGAAGCACTAATTAGATATTTGTCAAGATAAAATTCAATTAGAGTGAGAAGGTGACCCTCAGATTCTATTCTAGTTTTGTTTTATTTGTTAATTATGACCATGATAAAGTCTATCAACAAAAAGAGTAATCAACTCTGCTGCTAACTCCTTGCTACAAGTTCTAAGAAGAGATATTATTTGGTGACTATTAAAGAGCTTTGAAACAGAAAGGAATTTACTTATTTGTAAAATCTCAGACTTTTTATTTTAGGAGATGCTGATGTTATAAACACTTGTATAAGCTATCAGTTGTCAAGACTGCTATAGTTTGTTGTCCAAGGTCATGGTTAAGATATCAAGACAATAAGGTTAAGAGAAATATTTGCAAGTGTAAAGGAAAAGCATAATAATAGTGTCTGGGATAGTCTTTCTTTCCTTCTTTCAGTAAGTTGGAAAATTTTTGAAGACTCAACTCGGTCAACATTTTTAAGAAGCTTTCACTGAATATCCAAGTGTGACACAGCTTGACATTGTGAATCCAGAAAATCTGAGACAGGTCTCAGTTAATTTAGAAAGTTTATTTTGCCAAGGTTGAGGATGCACCTGTGACACAACCTCAGGATGTCCTGACAACATGTGCTCAAGGTGGTCGGGGCACAGCTTGGTTTTATACATTTTAAGGGAAACATGAGACATCAATTAATACGTAAGAAGTACATTGGTGCAGTCTGGAAAGGTGGGAAAACTTGAAGCAAAGTCAGGAAAACTGGAAACAGGAGGGAGCTTCCAGGTGGCAGATAGGTGAGACACAAAGAGTTGCATTGTTTTGAGTTTCTGATTAGCCTTTCCAATGGAGGCAATCAGATCTGCATCCACCTCAGTGAGGAGAGGGTTAACTTTGAATAGAATAGGAGTCAGGATTGCCTTAAGCAGTTTCTAGCTTGAGTTTTCCTTAGGGATTTTGAGGGCCCAAAATATTTTCTTTTCACATTTCCCTCCTTTACTTTTTAAAAATCTTTTGGAGAAAGCATTTTACAAGAAAATGAGTCTCTGGTCTCTGATCTCTCATGGCTAGGATGGCTTATTCCTAGATGGGTAGGTCCTGAAAGTTCATTTTTAGCAGGTTGTGAAGACTCACGTCCTGTGAAGAGAAAATAGTGGCGAGGAAGAGAGAAAGAAAAAACAAACAAACAAAAGAACAATCCTAGAAAAATCGATACAGGCCACATTACTCTGAAGCCTACACATTAGTTGGCAGTGATGAAAGTGGCTTATATATGTAAATATGTTGCTGTTATTTTATTCTGAAGTTTAAGTTGTCTGGCTTCAGTTCATAAGGTTTTAGGAAAGCACATCTTAGTTTTCAGTGATTCCAAATTAGGAAAAAGTGGGGGAAAAAAGAAGGAAAAAAAATGAGAACATTATTTTGAAAACTTGTAGCCAAGAAAAATTAGAATTCAGTCCAAACTGTAGAAAATAAAAATTGAAGAAAAAAGAAAACATTAGGCAAGATTAGAATATAACAACAGGTTTACTAACATTTTGAAACATAATTTTTTTTACTCTCTCCAGTTTACCATTTTACTAAAGACAAATTATGATAGAATTGGTTTGCTTATTATACTTGGCCTAATTATTTGTGTACAGTGCAACAAGTATAATTATTTTTTACATAGGCTTTAAAATGAGATTTGATGGAACTTTGTTCCATAGGAGGAATCTCAGATAAGACTTTTTTAAAGCAAATCCAGGCCATGGATTTGTACCATGAAATACCTATGAGTTGGGTGAATTTCCTCTCCCGTTGAGGTTCCGAGATAAACCTGGGACTTCTGCACCTGTCAGAAAGTGGCATTTTTTACTTACCACAGGTCAGAAAACTTGTGTAGGAATGTGTACACAAAATATGAGGCCAGTTTTATCAAGAGCTTTATTGGCTTCATAAGCCAAGTTTGATTCCTTAAAGGAAAGCACACCATTCCAGTCAAAGCCTTGGTAAAATAACCAGTTTCTCCAACTGTGTCCTGTTACAAGTGAAACAAATTCTTATTGCACTTATGTAAATAACTGTATTGTCATAAATTAAGAATACTTAACGAATAGTTTCCAAATTCTGGAGAAACTGGGTAGAGAGAAACAAATATGCTCCAAAATTTGTTCATAGGAGTATTCTAAATGGTTAAACGCTGTCAATAGCTCAAAAGAAAAGTCTTAAATCTCTGAAAAACAAAACAAAGAATCAGCAAACACTTTAACCAATATGTCAAAAAGATTGGTTCAGTCCATGCAGTTAATTCCTGTTCTGCTTGATACCCATGAACATTTTAGCTTTGTGAGTCCTGTATGTTTTTCCTTTATTCTGATGTCACAATCTCCAAAGTTATCATAAACCTGCATTTAAGAGTACCTGTTGGAGCTTCATAGCTGAGTAAAAAAACCACTTTCTAAAGAGGAGTAAAATAAGACAACAGTTGTCCATGGGTTAAAAAAACAAAACAAACAAAAAAAAACATTTTAAGGCACCCACAGTCAAAAGACACAATTGTCAAGGAAATTTGTTAACTCTGTGGCACGCAATAATTTTAACATAACAATTATCATTATTACTGATAGCATACACTAAGTTATATCAGAATTACGTGAGTTTCCCAGAATTTTGGAACACATACCAATAATATATTTCTACAAATACGGTCCAAAGAAAACCAAACACAATTCCATATTTGACAGTACTTCCTGTGTAATTTTTATACCAAATTAGCCAAATTACGTTATTTTTGGACATTGGGGAAGCTACTGTCTTAAAGGATTAATTAGGTTAGAAAAGACATAGTTATTTGATTTTGGAAATTTTGTCAACTATAAAAGGTTTAAAACATTTGATGTTACAAAATAGGATTACAGTTCATTGTAAAGTCATTTATTTAACCAAAGTGATAATTCAAGGATTTGAATAAAAAGCAAAAATCTTTGTTCTTTGAGAGAGGAGACTTAATTAATTTTCTAAACAAGAAGCCCTAATAAAAACAGCATGAAGCCAGTTACATTTGTTTTTCAGAATTTTGTAAACAATCTATACAATTTCATCTTGATTATAAAATATAACTTCCATAAGCCTTTTATAACCTTTATAGCCTTTATTAAGGAATTGGTTAATGATGCAAGAAAGCTTTGTTAATCTGACACAGGGGTTTATATACTGGTTTTGCATCAGTGTGCCTTTGACACTAATGATTAATTTATAGGGAAACTAAATTTATTTTATCTTTCAAAATTGGGCCTTACAATCTTATGCATTCACCTCTTCCACAAGATTCCTTGGGCCTTGAGGAGCTGAATAGCTTTAATTTCTTGCCCTGTGTCTCAGGAATGCAGTTTATTTGTCTGGCATCTCTATGGGGCCTGAATATGATGATTTAATTGCTGTAAGTGTTTAAGATTTAGCAGGGCTTTGTATTCATTTTAGACCCAGGAGTTAAAGCCCTCTAACTAAATGCTACAAGGACTTTAAAAGCACATACAGGAAGGTACATGGATGTAATCAGCTCAATTTAAAAAATTATCAGTTTTTTTCCTAAGCAAACCACAACTTAATAATATGACAAACTGATTATATAAAAGTTTTTATTTGTCATATATATGTCATATATATATATATATATGTATAAAATCATCTTATTGAGACCTACACTGACCATTCATGACATGCCAAGACTTTCTGGTTTGTCCTGAACATCTGTCCTTTTTATTTTTTATTTATTTTGTATTTATTTATTTTAATTATTATGCTTTAAGTTTTAAGGTACATGTGCACAATGTGCAGGTTAGTTACAGATGTATACATGTGCCATGCTGGTGTGCTGCACCCATGAACTCGTCATTTAGCATTAGGTATATCTCCTAATGCTATCCCTCCCCCCTCCCCCCACCCCACAACAGTCCCCAGAGTGTGATGTTCCCCTTCCTGTGCCCATGTGTTCTCATTGTTCCGTTCCCATCTATGAGTGAGAACATGCGGTGTTTGGTTTTTTGTCCTTGTGATAGTTTACTGAGAATGATGATTTCCAATTCATCCATGTGCCTACAAAGGACATAAACTCATCATTTTTTATGGCTGTATAGTACTCCATGGTGTATATGTGCCACATTTTCTTAATCCAGTCTATCGTTGTTGGACGTTTGGGTTGGTTCCAAGTCTTTGCTATTGTGAATAATGCCGCAATAAACATACGTGTGCATGTGTCTTTATAGCAGCATGATTTATAGTCCTTTGGGTATATACCCAGTAATGGGATGGCTGGGTCAAATGGTATTTCTAGTTCTAGATCCCTGAGGAATCGCCACACTGACTTCCACAATGGTTGAACTAGTTTACAGTCCCACCAACAGTGTAAAAGTGTTCCTATTTCTCCACATCCTCTCCAGCACCTGTTGTTTCCTGACTTTTTAATGATTGCCATTCTAACTGGTGTGAGATGGTAACTCATTGTGGTTTTGATTTGCATTTCTCTGATGGTCAGTGATGATGAGCATTTTTTCATGTGTCTTTTGGCTGCATAAATGTCTTCTTTTGAGAAGTGTCTGTTCATATCCTTTGCCCACTTTTTGATGGGGTTGTTTGTTTTTTTTTTCTTGTAAATTTGTAGCATGATGCCTCCAGCTTTGTTCTTTTTGCTTAGGATGGTCTTGGCTATGTGGGCTCTTTTTTGGTTCCATATGAAATTTAAAGTAGTTTTTTTTCTAATTCTGTGAAGAAAGTCAATGGCAGCTTCATGGGGATAGCATTAAATCTATAAATTCCTTTGGGAACTATGGCCATTTTCACAACATTGATTCTTCCTCTCCATGAGCATGGAATGTTTTTGCATTTGTGTGTGTCCTCTCTTATTTTTGAGCAGTGTTTTGTAGTTCTCCTTGAAGAGGTCCTTCACATCTGTTATAAGTTGTATCCTAGGTATTGTATTCTCTTTGTAGTAATTGTGAATGGGAGTTCACTCATGATTTTGCTCTCTGTTTGTCTATTATTGGTGTATAGGAATGCCTGTGATTTTTGGACATTGATTTTGTATCCTGAGACTTTGCTGAAGTTGCTTATCAGCTTAAGGAGATTTTGGGCTGAGACAATTGAGATTTCTAAATATACAATCATTTCATATGCAAACAGAGATAATTTGACTTCCTGTCTTCCTATTTTAATACCTTTATTTTTTTCTTTTGCTGGTTGTCCTCACCAGAACTTCCAATAGTATGTTGAATCAAAGTGGTAACATAGGGCATCCTTGTCTTATGCCGGTTTTCAAAGGGCATGCTTCCAGTTTTGGCTTATTCAGTATGATATTGGCTGTGGGTTTTTCATAAATAGCTCTTATTATTTTGAGACATATTCCCTCAATACATAGTTTACTAAGAGTTTTTAGCATAAAGGGGTGTTGAATTTTATCAAAGGCATTTTCTGCATTTGTTGAGATAATCACGTGATTTTTGTCATTGGTTCTGTTTATGTGATGGATTGTGTTTATTGATTTGCATATGTTGAACCATCCTTGCATCCTAGGGATGAAGCCAACTTGATCAGGGTGGATAAGCTTTTTGATGTGCTGCTGGATTTGGTTTGCCAGTATTTTATTGAGAATTTTCATATTGATGTTCACCAGGCATATTGGCCTGAAATTTTCTTTTTTTGTTGTGTCTCTGCCAGGTTTGGTATCAGGATGATGCTGTCCTCATAAAATAAGTTAGGGAGGAGTCCCTCTTTTTCTATTTTTTGGAATAGTTTCAGAAGGAATGGTACCAACTCCTCTTTGTACGTCTGGCAGAATTTGGCTGTGAATCCATCCAGTCCTGGACTTTGGTTGGTAGGCTATTAATTACTGCCTCAATTATACATCTTGTTATTAGTCTATTCAGGGATTTGACTTCTTTCTGGTTTAATCTTGGGAGGGTGTATGTGTCCAGGAATTTATCCATTTATTCTACATTTTCTAGTTTATTTGCATAGAGGTGTTTATGGTATTGTCTCATGGTAGTTTGTATTTCTGTGGGATCAGTGGTGATATTCCCTTTATCATTTTTATTGCATCTATTTGATTCTTCTCTCTTTTCTTCTTTATTAGTCTGGCTAGAGGTCTATCTATTTTGTTGATCTTTTAAAAAAACCAGCTCCTCACTTCATTGATTTTTTGAAGGGGTTTTTATGTCTCTATTTCCTTCAGTTCTGCTCTGATCTTAGTTAGTTCTTGTCTTCTGCTATCTTTTGAATTTGTTTGCTCTTGCTTCTCTAGTTCTTTTAATTGTGATGTTAGGGTGTCAATTTTAGATCTTTCCTGTTTTGTCTTGTTGGCACTCAGTACTATAACTTTCCCTCTAAACACTGCTTTAGCTGTGTCCCAGAGATTCTGATATGTGGTGTCTTTGTTCTCATTGGTTTTAAAGAACTTATTTATTTCTTCCTTCATTTTGTTAATCCCCCAGTAGTCATTCAGGAGCAGGTTGTTCTGTTTCCATGTAGTTGTGCAGTTTTGCATGAGTTTCTTAATCCTCAGTTCTAATTTGATCACAGTGTGGTCTGAGAGACTGTTTGTTATTATTTCAGTTCTTTTGCAGTTGCTGAGGAGTGCTTTACTTCCAATTATGTTGTCAGTTTTAGAATAAGTGTGATGTGGTGCTGAGAAGAATGTGTATTTTGTTGATTTGGGGTGAAGAGTTCTGTAGATGTCTATAGGTCTGCTTGGTCCACAGCTGAGTTCAAGTCCTGAATATCCTTGTTGATTTTCGGTTTCATTGATCTGTCTAGTATTGACAGTGCGGTGTTAAAGTCTCCCACTGTTATTGTGGAGGAGTCTACGTCTCTTTGGAGGTCTCCAAGAACTTGCTTTATGAATCTGGGTGCTCCTGTATTGGGTACATATATATTTAAGTTAGTTAGCTTTTCTTGTTGCATTGATCACTTTATTATTATGTAATGCCCTTCTTTGTCTCTTTTGATCTTTGTTGGTTTAAAGTCTGTTTTATCAGAGACCAGGATTGCAACTCCTGCTTTTTTTTTTTTTTTCTATTTACTTGGGAAATATATTCCTCCATCCCTTTATTTTGAGCCCATGTGTGTCTTTGCATGTGAGATGGGTCTCCTGAATACAGCACACCAATGGGTCTTGACTCTTTATCCAATTTGCCAGTCTTTTAACTGGGGCATTTAGCCCATTTACATTTAAGGTTAATATTATTATCTTGGAATTTGATCCTGTCATTATGTTGTTATATGGTTATCTTGCCCATTAGTTGATGCAGTTTCTTCATAGTGTTGATGGTCTTTACAATTTGGTATGTTTTTGCTGTGGCTGTTACTGGATGTCCCTTTCCATATTCAGTGCTTCCTTAGGAGCTCTTGTAAGGCAGGCCTGGTGGTGACAAAATCTCTCAGCGTTTGCTTGTCTGTAAAGGATTTTATTTCTCCTTCATTTATGAACCTTAGTTTGGCTGGATATGAAATTCTAGGTTGAAAATTCTTTTCTTTAAGAATGTTGAATATTGGTCCCCACTCTCTTCTGGCTTGTAGGGTTTCTTCAGAGAGATCCGCTATCTGATGGGCTTCTCTTTGCGGGTAACCTGTCCTTTCTCTCTGGCTGCCCTTAACATTTTTTGCTTTATTTCAACCTTGGTGAATCTGATGATTATGTGTCTTGGGGTTGGTCTTCTTGGGGGGTATCTTTCTTTGTACTCTTCTCTGTATTTCCCGAATTTGAATGTTGGTCTGTCTTGCTAGGTTGGGGAAGTTCTCCTGGATGACATCCTGAAGAGTGTTTTCGAAATTGGTTCCATTCTCCCCCTCACTTTCAGTACACCAATCAAAAAAATTAAGTTTGGTCTTTTCACATAGTCCCGTATTTCTTGGAGGCTTTGTTTGTCCTTTTTCGTTCTTTTTTCTCTAAATCTTGTCTTCACATTTTATTTCATTAAGTTGATCTTCAATCTCTGATATCCTTTCTTCCACTTGATTGATTCAGCTATTGATACTTGTGTATGCTTTACGAAGTCCTTGTGCTGTGTTTTTTCAGTTCTATCAGGTCATTTACGTTCTTCTCTAAACTGGTTATTCTAGTTAGCAATTCCTCTAACCGTTTTTCAAGGTTCTTAGCTTTCTTGCATTGGGTTAAAACATGCTCCTTTAGTTCAGAGCAGTTTGTTATTACCCACCTTCTGAAGCCTATTTCTGTCAATTCATCAAACTCCTCGTCTTCCGTTCAGTTTTGTTCCCTTGCTGGAAAGCAGTTGTGATCCTTTGGAGGAGAAGAGGCCTTCTGCTTTTGGATTTTTCGGCCTTTCTGCTCTGGTTTCTCCCCATCTTCGTGGATTTATCTACCTTTGAACTTTGATGTTGGCGACCTTCAGATGGGGTTTCTGCATGGACGTCTTTTTTGTTGATGTTGATGCTCTTCCTTTCTGTTTGTTAGTTTTTCTTCTAAGAGTCAGGCCCCTCTGCTGCAGGTCTGTTGGAGTTTGCTGGAGGTCCACTCCAGACCCTGTTTGCCTGGGTATCACCAGCAGAGGCTGCAGAACAGCAAATGTTGCTGCCTGTTCTTTTCTCTGGAAGCTTCATCCCAGAGGGGCACCTGCCAGATGCCAGCTGGCACTCTCCTGTATGAGGTGTCTTCCCCTTCCCCATCAGGCAGCACAGGGGTCAGGGACCCACTTGAGGAGGCAGTCTGTCCCTTAGCAGAGCTGCAGCACTGTGCTGGGAGAACTGCTGCTCTCTTCAGAGTTGACAGCCAGGAACTTTTAAGTCTGCTGAAGCTGTGCCCACAGCAGCCCCTTTCCCCAGGTGCACTATCCCAGGGAAATGGAGGCTTTATCCATAAGCCCCTGACTGGAGCTGCTGTCTTTTATTCAGAGATTCCCTGCCCAGAGAGGAGGAATCTAGAGAGGTAGTCTGGCTGCAATGGCTTTGCTGAGCTGCAGAGGGCCCCGCCCAGTTGGAACTTTCCTAAGGCTTTGTTTACACTGTGAGGGGAAAACCGCCTGCTCAGGCCTCAGTAATAGTGGACACCCCTCCCCCATCAAGCTCTAGTGTCCCAGGTCAACTTTAAACTGCTGTGCTCATAGCAAGAATTTCAAGCCAGTGGATCTCAGCTTTCTGGGCTCTGTGGGGGTGGGATCTGCTGAGCTAGATCACTTGGCTCCCTGGCTACAGACTTCTTTCCAGGGAAGTGACCGGTTCTGTCTCGCTGGTGTTCTAGGTGCCACTGGTGTATGAAAAAAAAATTTCTGCAGCTAGTTTGGTGTCTGCCCAAACAGCCACCTAGCTTTGCACTTGAAACCCAGGGCCTTGGTGAAGTAGGCACACAAGGGAATCTCCTGGTCTGTGGGTTGTGAAGACCATGGGAAAAGCATAGTATCCAGGCCAGAGTGCACCATTCTTCTCTGCATAGACAATCACGGCTTCCGTTGGCTAGGGGAGGGAGTACCCCGAACGCCTGCCTTTCCCGGGTGAGGCAACGCCCCACCCTGCTTCATCTTGCCTTCGTGGGCTGCTCCCACTGTCTAACCAGTCCCAATTAGACGAGCTGGGTACCTCAGTTGGAAATGCAGAAATCACCCACCTTCTGCATTCATCTCCCTGGGAGCTGCAGACAGGAGCTGTTCCTATTCAGCCACCTTGGTAAGTCCCAACAATCTTTTTTTAGCAAGAATGTTTTCCTATAATATATATTAAATGGAGAATACACAGATGATGAAATATCTATTATTTAATTTAATAGAACTTTATATTCTAAATTATGACCCATTTGTTTATAAGTATTTACCCCATTACATTTACCTAATTATTTTATTTTAATCTTTTACCTAGGTTATTTATGAAAACTGTGATAGCTATGATTTAATGTTATAAAACCACCATTGCAAAATGATAACAGAGACAGTGAAAAAAGATTTGACCTAACTGATTTCATCTTGCTCTTAACCTACAACCTGTCCTTGGTCATTCCTGGGCATAGGGAGAACTAACTAACTTTGAGAGAAACTTACTTTATAGTTTAGCTTTGAAACAAAGACAATAACAGTTCTTTCCCAAAACAAGCCTCCTTGTTGTCTGTGGACTAGAATGCCTAAAGCCACAGGATTAGAAGTTATGATAATCTTATTATATTCAAGATGCAGCTATTTTCATTAAACCCATATCAATGCCTTATTTATTAAAAATTAAACAAGAAAAGATCATTCTCTTTGGGACTGGGTTTATAGTTTTGTAACCCCTGTGTCAAATTTTGACACCCTGTAGTATTTGACATTGATAAGTATGAAATTGCTTAATTAATAAATGCAAACAAAAATGTATGCTGGCAATTCTTAAGACATTTCTAATATTAATTATTTTACCAAAAATTTTAAAGCTAGCTTATATTTTAAAGATTTTACTTAACTTACATAAACTTGAAAAAGCATTTGACTAGTCTTTTCTCTTTTAGTACCTGATATGAGTGGTTTTATTTTTTAAGCCAATTAATTAGAGCTCTTTTATATATTTTTTGTAGTGAAACATTGTGTACACAAGACATAAATATATAAAAAGCTGTATTAGGCATGGCAATAGAAGTACATTGTATAGATTTATAAAGATCCCCCCCCCCGCCATTTTTTTTCCCTATCTTAGACTTTCAGCTTCTTGATAACCTGTTTTATAAACCTTGGCAATTCTCAGCTAATAGCCTTAAATTTTCACATTAAAGGAAACAACTAAGACGAAAATCAAACAGCAAAATTTATATCATAAGGTACAGAGAGAAAAAGTTTCATGGTGGTAGAAAGAGATGCTTTAATTTTGGGGGGGCCAAAACATAAAATTAAACTATACTCTTCCTTAAAAACCCAAGAGTAGCCTCTGTTTCAATAACTATTTTAGTCAAAAAATCAGGTGAAAACAGAATTCAGTCAACTGAGAAGAAGAAGAAAAAAACTATTGCTCAAAGAAAGACAAGGTATTAGGAAAGAAAAACAAACAAAAAAACAAAAACATGAAGGCCTTTCAAATACAAACATACACACATGCATACACACACACATCTTGCATGTTAGACTTTTAATTAAGCTAACTCTTAATCATTGAGCACCACATTTAAGCTAAGACAAAATGCTGCTATTTCAGAAGTACGGCCATTGCTCTTTCAGTTTGGTCTTGTTGGCAAAAATGTCGCCTTCTTATGTAAATAAAGCCCCTTTGGTAGTTAATATTAAAAATCAACTGTTTTCCTTTTGTTGGCCATTTTCCTCCCACTTCAGAGGCCTTGTTTCCCATAATTTAGGGTTCCCCTTCAGATTTGATCAGGGCAGAAATAAACAACAAAACAGTTAAGCAAAACTAACAATGATCACACAAATTATACAATTTCTGAGCATTCTAAATGTAATCAGAAATTAACACCAGCTGGTTGTTAAATGCTAACTTCAGTCATTTGGAAATAATTTGCAGGACAGTATGCCACACCAGTTTGTTACCTAGTGATGGATCTCATGCTGTAGACTGCTCTCTACCATCCTAGAAGCAGGGGAAAAAAATCTCATCTTTCCTGTTGGAAGCAAGCTCAAACTCCATAAAGGAATTTCCTGCCGTCCATCCTCATGGAAACAGGAAAACTTGCCTTCCTTGTTGAGGCAATTAAAACTCCAAAAAAACCAAAAAACCAGTTGTACGGCAAAATAAAACTTAGATCTTGACCAAATTTGGGGAGATAAAGGATCTCTGGAGGGGATGCTCTCAGCCCTTAGCAATTTGTACTATTGGTTTGAGCCATAAAGTTAGCTCATGCTGGTAACAAGCACTGATAGAAGATTTGTCAAAGGTCAGGGGCATTTCCATTCAGAATCCTTCCATGGTTACCAAATTTTGAACCCAAAATCTCTGAGACAGGTCTCAGTTAATTTAGAAAGTTTATTTTGCCAAGGTTGAGGACGTACCTGTGACACAGCCCCAGGAAGTCCTGATGACATGTGCCAAAGGTGGTCAGGGCACAGCTTGGTTTTATACATTTTAAGGGAGACATGAGACATGTATCAATATGTGTAAGAATACATTGGTTCTGCCTGGAAAGGCGGGACAACTTGAAGCAAAGGCAGGAAGACTTGAAGCGGAAGGGAGCTTCCAGGTCACGGATAGGTGAGACACAAAAAGTTGCATTGCATTCTTTTGGGTTTCTGATTAGCCTTTTGAAAGGAGGGAATCAGATATGCATCCATCTCAGTGAGCAGAGGGATAACTTTGAATAGAATGGAATGCAGTTTTGCCTTAAGCAGTTTCCAGCTTGAGTTTTCCTTAGTGGTGTTGGGGTCCCAAAATATTTTCTTTCACAACATAACATTTCTGTTTGTTTATTTTTGATCACTGTATTGGTCCATTTTCACACTGCTGATAAAGACATGCCTGGAATGGGGCAATTCAAAAAACAAAGATGTTTATGGACTTAGAGTTCCATATGGATACGGAGGCCTAACAATCACAGTGGAAGGTGAAAGGCACCTCTTACATGGTGGCAGAAAGAGAGACAATGAAAGCCAAGCAAAACGAGTTTCCCCATATGAAACCATCAGATCTCATGAGAGTTAGTTATTCACTACCATGAGAACAGTATGGGGAAAACCTCAGCCATGATTCAGTTATCTCCCACCAGGTCCCTCCCACATGTGGGAATTACGGGAGTACAACTCAAGATGAGATTTGGTTGGGGACACTGAGCTAAACCACACCATTCTGCCTCTGACTGCTCCCAAATCTCATGTTCTCAAATTTGCAAACCAATCATGCCTTCCCAACAGTCCTCCAAAGTCTTAACACATTTCAGCATTAACTTAAAAGTCCACAATCCAAAGTCTCATCTGAGACAAGGCAAGTCCCTTCTGCCTATAAGCCTGTAAATTCAAAAGCAAGTTAGTTACTTCCTAGATCAATGGGTGTGCGGGCATTCAGTAAATACAGCCATCCCAAATGAGAAGAATAGGCTGAACCAAAGGGGCTACAGGACCCATGCATGTCCAAAATCCAGCAGGGCAGTCAAATCTTAAAGCTCCAAAATGATCTCCTTTGACTCCATGTCTCATATCCAGGTCACACTGATGCAAGAGGTGGGTTCCCATGGTCTTAGGCAGCTCTGCTTCTGTGGCTTTGCAGTGTACAGCCTCCTTCCTGACTTCTTCCATGGGCTGGTATTGAGTGTCTGTGGCTTTTCTAAGAGAATGGTGCAAGCTGTTGGTGTAGCTACCATTCTAAGGTCTGGAAGATGGTGGCCCTCTTCTCATAGCTTCACTAGGTGGTGCCCCAGTAGGGACTCTGTGTGGGGTCTCTGACTCCACATTTTCCTTCTGTGCTGCCCTAGCAGAGCTTCTCCAGGAGGACCCCATCCCTGTAGCAAACCTCTGCCTGGTCATCCAGGCATTTCCATACATCTTCTGAAATTTAAGCAGAGGTTCCCAACTCCCAATTCTTGACTTCTGTGCACCCACAGACTCAACACCATGTGGAAGGTGTCAAGACTTGGAGTTTCCATCCTTTGAAGCAACAGCTCAACCTGTACCTTGGCCCCTTTCAGCCAAGAGAAGATGGGATGGAGGGCACCAAGTCCCTAGACTGCATGCAGCACAGGAACCGTGGGGCCAGCCCATGAAACCAATTTTTCCTTCTAGGCCTCCAGGCCTGTGATGGGAGGGGCTGTCATGAAGACCTCTGACATGCCCTGGAGACATTTTCCCCATTGTCTTGGGGATTAACATTCAGCTCCCCATTGCTCATGCAAATTTCTGTAGATGGCTTGAATTGTTCCTCGGAAAATGGGATTTTCTTTTCTATTGCATTGTCAGGCTGGTAATTTTATGAACTTTATGCCATGCTTCCCTTATAAAACTGAATGCATTTAACAGCACCTGAGTCACTTCTTGAATGTTTTGCTGCTTAGAATTTTTTTCCTCCAGATACCCTAAATCATCTCTTCCAAGTTCAATATTCCATAAATTTCTAGGGTAGGGGCAAAATGCTGCCAGTCTCTTTGCTAAAACATAACAAGAGTCACTTTTGCTCCAGTTCCGAACAAGTTCCTCATTTCCATCTGAGACCAACTCAGCCTGGAGTTTATTGTCCATATCACTATCAACATTTTTGGCAAAGCCATTCAACAAGTCTCTAGGAAGTTCCAAACTTTCCTACATTTTCCTATCTTCTTCTGAACCCTCCAAACTGTTCCAACCTCTGCCTGTTACCCAGTTCCAAAGTCGCTTCCACATTTTCAGGTTTCTTTTCTGTAGCACCTCACTTCTGGTACCAATTTACTGTATTAGTCCATTTTCATGCTGCTGATAAAGACATACTTGAGACTGGGCAATTTAACAAGAAAGAGGTTTAATGGACTTACAGTTCCATGTGGCTAGGAAGGCCTCAAAATCATGGCAGAAGGCAAAAGGCACTTTTTACATGGCAGTGGCAAGAGAAAGAATGAAAGCTAAATGAAACGGCTTTCTACTTATCAAACCATCAGATTTCGTAAGACATATTAACTACCAAGAGAACAGTATGGGAGAAACCTCAGCCATGATTCGATTATCTCCCATTGGGTCCTGCCCACAACACATGGGAATTATGGGAGTATAATTCAAGATGAGATGTGGTGGGGACATAGAACCAAACCATATCAGTCTTCTTCACTAAATTTTAGCTGCGTGAAGAACTTTTTATGGCTTGAATATAATTGTTTCTCTATCACTTAGAATATTTGCTGGCAAATACTAGGTATTCGTGAAATTTTTTTGAATAAATAGAGGTTAATATATATTTGTATTATAGATAGTATATATGATTTATATATTATCTATGTATTAAATATTATACATAATATATAATATATATTACATATACATTATATAATGTATGTGTATATTTTATACATACATGAGTGTATACACACACTTCCACATAAATTTGAAAATTACATTAGAACAGTGATGGTGGGTGTTTTAGTTTTATGCTCCCTTAACCTAGTACAATATCTGATTCTTAGTAAATAGTAGTTGAATACAATGAAACATCAGTGGCATCCTATTCATAAGATTAATCAGTTCGTTCTATGATTTTTTATAAATCTAGTGTGAAATGTAGTAAATATCTACTAGCTCAGAATATTTAAATTACTGAAACTGGATATAATAAAAATATTAAAGCCACTTAAAACTTTAAAATAAACTATATTATGCATTTGTAGTTCTATTTATATGTCCATTTTTCATAATTTTCTTCTAGGGGGGAGGAGCCAAGATGGCCGAATAGGAACAGCTCCGGTCTACAGCTCCTGTCTACAGCTCCCAGCGTGAGCGACGCAGAAGATGGGTGATTTCTGCATTTCCAACTGAGGTACCGGGTTCATCTCACTAGGGAGTGCCAGACAGTGGGCGCAGGTCAGTGGGTGCGCGCACCATGCACGAGCCGAAGCAGGGCAAGGCATTGCCTCACTTGGGAAGCGCAAAGAGTCAGGGAGTTCCCTTTCCAAGTCAAAGAAAGGGGTGATGGAGGGCACCTGGAAAATCGGGTCACTCCCACCCGAATACCGCGCTTTTCCGACGGGCTTAACAAACAGCGCACCAGGAGAGTATATCCCGCACCTGGCTCGGAGGGACCTACGCCCACGGAGTCTCGCTGATTGCTAGCACAGCAGTCTGAGATCAAACTGCAAGGCGGCAGTGAGGCTGGGGGAGGGGCGCCCGCCATTGCCCAGGCTTGATTAGGTGAACAAAGCAGCCAGGAAGCTCGAACTGGGTGGAGCCCACCACAGCTCAAGGAGGCCTGCCTGCCTCTGTAGGCTCCACCTCTGGGTCAAGGCACAGACAAACAAAAAGACAGCAGTAACTTCTGCAGACTTAAATGTCCCTGTCTGACAGCTTTGAAGGGAGCAGTGGTTCTCCCAGCATGCAGCTGGAGATCTGAGAACGGGCAGACTGCCTCCTCAAGTGGGTCCCTAACCCCCAAGCAGCCTAACTAGGAGGCACCCCAAAGCAGGAGCACACTGACACCTCACACGGCAGGGTATTCCAACAGACCTGCAGCTGAGGGTCCTGTCTGTTAGAAGGAAAACAAACAGAAAGGACATCCACACCAAAAACCCATCTGTACATCACCATCATCGAAGACCAAAAGTAGATAAAACCACAAAGATGGGGAAAAAACAGAACAGAAAAACTGGAAACTCTAAAAAGCAGAGCGCCTCTCCTCCTCCAAAGGAACGCAGTTCCTCACCAGCAATGGAACAAAGCTGGATGGAGAATGACTTTGACGAGCTGAGAGAAGAAGGCTTCAGATGATCAAATTACTCTGAGCTACGGGAGGACATTCAAACCAGAGGCAAAGAAGTTGAAAACTTTGAAAAAAATTTAGAAGAATGTATAACTAGAATAACCAATACAGAGAAGTGCTTACAGGAGCTGATGGAGCTGAAAACCAAGGCTCAAGAACTACGTGAAGAATGCAGAAGCCTCAGGAGCCGATGCAATCAACTGGAAGAAAGGGTATCAGCAATGGAAGATGAAATGAATGAAATGAAGTGAGAAGGGAAGTTTAGAGAAAAAAGAATAAAAAGAAATGAGCAAAGCCTCCAAGAAATAGGGGACTATGTGAAAAGACCAAATCTACGTCTGATTGGTGTACCTGAAAGTGATGGGGAGAATGGAATCAAGCTGGAAAACACTCTGCAGGATATTATCCAGGAGAACTTCCCAATCTAGCAAGGCAGGCCAACGTTCAGATTCAGGATATACAGAGAACGCCACAAAGATACTCCTCGAGAAGAGCAACTCCAAGACACATAATTGTCAGATTCACCAAAGTTGAAATGAAGGAAAAAATGTTAAGGGTAGTGAGAGAGAAAGGTCGGGTTACCCTCAAAGGGAAGCCCATCAGACTAACAGCAGATCTCTCGGCAGAAACCCTACAAGCCAGAAGAGAGTGGGGGCCAATATTCAACATTCTTAAAGAAAAGAATTTTCAACCCAGAATATCATATCCAGCCAAACTAAGCTTCATAAGTGAATGAGAAATAAAATACTTTACAGACAAGCAAATGCTGAGAGATTTTGTCACCACCAGGCCTGCCCTAAAAGAGCTCCTGAAGGAAGTGCTAAACATGGAAAGGAACAACCAGTACCAGCCGCTGCAAAATCATGCCAAAATGTAAAGGCCATCGAGACTAGGAAGAAACTGCATCAACTAATGAGCAAAATAACCAGCTAACATCATAATGACAGGATCAAATTCACACATAACACTATTAACTTTAAATGTAAATGGACTAAATGCTCCAATTAAAAGACACAGACTGGCAAATTGGATAAAGAGTCAAGACTCATCAGTGTGCTGTATTCAGGAAACCCATCTCACGTGCAGAGACACACATAGGCTCAAAATAAAAGGATGGAGGAAGATCTACCAAGCCAATGGAAAACAAAAAAAGGCAGGGGTTGCAGTCCTAGTCTCTGATAAAACAGACTTTAAACCAACAAAGATCAAAAGAGACAAAGAAGGCCATTACATAATGGTAAAGGGATCAATTCAACAAGAAGAGCTAACTATCCTAAATATATATGCACCCAATACAGGAGCACCAAGATTCATAAAGCAAGTCCTGAGTGACCTACAAAGAGACTTAGACTCCCACACATTAATAATGGGAGACTTTAACACCCCACTGTCAACATTAGACAGATCAATGAGACACAAAGTCAACAAGGATACCCAGGAATTGAACTCAGCTCTGCACCAAGCGGACCTAATAGACATTTACAGAACTCTCCACCCAAAATCAACAGAATATACATTTTTCTCAGCACCACACCACACCTATTCCAAAATTGACCACATAGTTGGAAGTAAAGCTCTCCTCAGCAAATGGAAAAGAACAGAAATTATAACAAACTGTCTCTCAGACCACAGTGCAATCAAACTAGAACTCAGGATTAAGAAACTCACTCAAATCTGCTCAACTACATGGAAACTGAACAACCTGCTCCTGAATGACTACTGGGTACATAATGAAATGAAGGCAGAAATAAAGATGTTCTTTGAAACCAACGAGAACAAAGACACAACATACCAGAATCTCTGGGATGCATTCAAAGCAGTGTGTAGAGGGAAATTTATAGTGTTAAATGCCCACAAGAGAAAGCAGGAAAGATCCAAAATTGACACCCTAACATCACAATTAAAAGAACTAGAAAAGCAAGAGCAAACACATTCAAAAGCTAGCAGAAGGCAAGAAATAACTAAAATCAGAGCACAACTGAAGGAAATAGAGACACAAAAATCCTTCAAAAAATTAATGAATCCAGGAACTGGTTTTTTGAAAGGATCAACAAAATTGATAGACCGCTAGCAAGACTAATAAAGAAAAAAAGAGAGAAGAATCTAATAGACGCAATAAAAAATGATAAGGGGGATATCACCACCAATCCCACAGAAATACAAACTGCCATCAGAGAATACTACAAACACCTCTACTCAAATAAACTAGAAAATCTAGAAGAAATGGATAAATTCCTCGATACATACACTCTCCCAAGACTAAACCAGGAAGAAATTGAATCTCTGAATAGACCAATAACAGGATCTGAAATTGTGGCAATAATCAATAGCTTACCAACCAAAAAGAGTCCAGGACCAGATGGATTCACAGCCGAATTCTACCAGAGGTACAAGGAGGAACTGGTACCATTCCTTCTGAAACTATTCCAACCAATAGAAAAAGAGGGAATCCTCCCTAACTCATTTTATGGGGCCAGCATCATTCTGATACCAAAACCAGGCAGAGACACAACAAAAAAAGAGAATTTTAGACCAATATCCTTGATGAACATTGATGCAAAAATCCTCAATAAAATACTGGCAAAACGAATCCAGCAGCACATCAAAAATCTTATCCACCATGATCAAGTGGGCTTCATCCCTGGGACGCAAGGCTGGTTCAATATACGCAAATCAATAAATGTAATCCAGCATATAAACAGAACCAAAGACAAAAACCACATGATTATCTCAATAGATGCAGAAAAAGCCTTTGACAAAGTTCAACAACCCTTCATGCTAAAAACTCTCAATAAATTAGGTATTGATGGGACGTATTTCAAAATAATAAGAGCTATCTATGACAAACCCACAACCAATATCATACTGAATGGGCAAAAACTGGAAGCATTCCCTTTGAAAACTGGCATAAGACAGGGATGCCCTCTCTCACCACTCCTATTCAACATAGTGTTGGAAGTTCTGGCCAGGGCAATTAGGCAGGAGAAGGAAAGAAAGGGTATTCAATTAGGAAAAGAGGAAGTCAAATTGTCCCTGTTTGCAGACGACATGATTGTATATCTAGAAAACCCCATTGTCTCAGCCCAAAATCTCCTTAAGCTGATAAGCAACTTCAGCAAAGTCTCAGTATACAAAATCAATGTACAAAAATCACAAGCATTCTTATACACCAACAACAGACAAACAGAGAGCCAAATCATGAGTGAATTCCCATCCACAACTGCTTCAAAGAGAATAAAATACCTAGGAATCCAACTTACAAGGGACATGAAGGACCTCTTCAAGGAGAACTACAAACCACTGCTCAAGGAAATAAAAGAGGATACAAACAAATGGAAGAACATTCCATGCTCATGGGTAGGAAGAATCAATATCATGAAAATGGCCATACTGCCCAAGGTAATTTATAGATTCAATGCCATCCCCATCAAGCTACCAATGCCTTTCTTCACAGAATTGGAAAAAACTACTTTATAGTTCATATGGAACCAAAAAAGAGCCCGCATCGCCAAGTCAATCCTAAGCCAAAAGAACAAAGCTGGAGGCATCACACTACCTGACTTCAAACTATACTACAAGGCTACAGTAACCAAAACAGCCTGGTACTGTTAACAAAACAGAGATATAGATCAGTAGAACAGAACAGAGCCCTCAGAAATAATGCCACATATCTACAACTATCTGATCTTCGACAAACCTGAGAAAAACAAGCAATGGGGAAAGGATTCCCTATTTAATAAATGGTGCTGGGAAAACTGGCTAGCCATATGTAGAAAGCTGAAACTGGATCCCTTCCTTACACCTTATACAAAAATCAATTCAAGATGGATTAAAGACTTAAACGTTAGACCTAAAACCATAAAAACCCTAGAAGAAAACCTAGGCATTACCATTCAGGACATAGGCATGGGCAAGGACTTCATGTCTAAAACACCAAAAGCAATGGCAACAAAAGCCAAAATTGACAAATGGGATCTAATTAAACTAAAGAGCTTCTGCACAGCAAAAGAAAGTACCATCAGAGTGAACAGGCAACCTACTAAATGGGAGAAAATTTTCGCAACCTACTCATCTGACAAAGGGCTAATATCCAGAATCTACAGTGAACTCCAACAAATTTACAAGAAAAAAACAAACAACCTCATCAAAAAGTGGGCCAAGGATATGAACAGACACTTCTCAAAAGAAGACATTTATGCAGCCAAAAAACACATGAAAAAATGCTCATCATCACTGGCCATCAGAGAAATGCAAATCAAAACCACAATGAGATACCATCTCACACCAGTTAGAATGGCAATCATTAAAAAGTCAGGAAACAACAGGTGCTGGAGAGGATGTGGAGAAATAGGAATACTTTTACACTGTTGGTGGGACTGTAAACTAGTTCAACCATTCTGGAAGTCAGTGTGGCGATTCCTCGGGATCTAGAACTAGAAATACCATTTGACCCAGCCATCCCATTACTGGGTATATACCCAAAGGACTAGAAATCATGCTGCTATAAAGACACATGCACACGTATGTTTATTGCGGCATTATTCACAATAGCAAAGACTTGGAACCAACCCAAATGTCCAACAATGATAGACTGGATTAAGAAAATGTGGCCCATATACACCATGGAATACTATGCAGCCATAAAAAATGATGAGTTCATGTCCTTTGTAGGGACATGGATGAAATTGGAAATCATCATTCTCAGTAAACTATCGCAAGAACAAAAAACCAAACACCGCATATTCTCACTCATAGGTGGGAATTGAACAATGAGAACACATGGACACAGGAAGGGGAACATCACACTCTGGGGACGGTTGTGGGGTGGGGGGAGGCGGGAGGGATAGCATTGGGAGATATACCTAATGCTAGATGACGAGTTAGTGGGTGCAGCGCACCAGCATGGCACATGTATGCATATGTAACTAACCTGCACAATGTGCACATGTACCCTAAAACTTAAAGTATAATAAAAAAAAATTTTTTTTCTTCTAAAAGTATTTGTGTACTGATATACAAAACAAAAGCTCTAAACTTAATTCAACAATTGCCTTTTGCATGAACTTTTTTCATATTATTTACATTTTTATCAAAATGTATTGTTATAAACCCATTGTACTGTGTTAAAACTCCAACACCAAGTAAGGGTTTGTTTAGCAAACAAGTGTTATTGATTTCTTGCTGAAACCACCTTTGCAAAAATTATGTCAGATAATCATGGTGGTTGAGGAGATCTGATCTAGCCAACCACCATCTTGCCTTTCACCTTCAAACTGCTTTAAGTAATCATGGGCTTAGGCCAGCTAACTTTGGGAGACATTTAGTTTATAGTTTAAATGACAGTAGCCATTTCCCAAAACTCAGCTGCCTTTGTAAAGCTAATGAGAGATCACAAACTAGGAGTAGGAGAGAAGCCTGAATTATGCTAAGGAGTAGACCCAGAAACCATTGTTAGGCATTATCCTGGAGGTCATAAGATATGCAACTTCCCCAATTTCCCTTGCAGAGAACATCACTATTATAGAACCTAAGATTGGCCTTTCAAGATATTTTTTCTGTTTTTTTTTTTTTTTTTTTTCATGTCTGATCACTGATGGCTCCACCTTCACCTGCCAATCACTCCTGTGGTCCCACCCAGAAGTGACTCAGCCAAAGAGGCCAGCTTCGACTTCCCTATGATTCCATCTTTGACCCAATCAGAACCGCCATTACTCTAGCTCCCAGCCCACCAAGCTGTCTTTGAAAAACTCCTACCCTCAAAACCTCTAGGTGACTTATTTGAGCAATAACTCTATCTCCCATTTGACATTATTAGCCTTGCATCAGTTAAACTCTTTTTTACTGCAATGCCATGGTATTTGTGCAGTGGACAGAAAGAACCCATCATCAGGCAGTTACATTGCATTATTATACTTTTTTAGGAGCATAGAAATAATTCAGGCACACAGTTGAGATTGGTTTAATGAATCTAATGCTAATGAACAAAGGTTATTTTTAAAAAAACAGTTTTTGTGATATTAAACCATGAGATGATAAGTAAATATAAAAACACACATATTTTTAATAAATTAAGAGATACCCAAAATTCAAGAGATAAAAGCAAGCATTCGTCGATCCAGCTCAGTGATTGAGAACAATTATTTTTTTCAAATTATATATCATAATCTTTTTTTTATTTTAACAAGCAATTACTATGCAAAAATAAAAATGGAATTTTAGCATTAATACAGCCTTTGAATTCCCCTGAGGACTGAAGGGTTTAGTAACAATACAGGGTGCTTAGCATTTATGAAAGAGATTAAAGCTGTGATGAAATTAATGTACAAATGGTCAATGGCCAGATCATGTAGGACAGTAGAATTCTAATCCACCATGTCTGCAGCAACCTGGCCAGGAAGCCAAACCCCAACTACAGCAACTGGCCCAAAAGCATCCAAACTGGATCAATGATTGCTACGTCTCTTTACCTCAGTTTCAAGACAGCACCAACTAGAGAAAGCCAAATATGTTTTCCAAAGCAATCACCTGTCAATGAAGAGTCAAACTCTGTAAAATATCTGAAGACATTTATTCTGAGCCAAATATGAGTGTCCATGGTCCATGACACAGCACTCAGGAGATTGTGAGAACATGTACTCAAGGTGGTCAGGGCACAACTTGGTTTTATACATTTTAGGGAGACATAAGGCATCAATTAATACTTGTAAGATGTATATTGGTTCAGTTTGGAAAGTTGGAAAAACTCAAAGTGGGAGCTTCCAAGTCACAGGCAGATTCAAAGATTTTCTGATTGGCAATTGGTTGAAAGAGCTATTATCAATAGGAAGGTATGTCTGGGTTATACTAAGGATTTGTGGACACCAAGGTTTTATCTTCCAGATGTAGTGTCCATGTAGCAGGTTTCAGAGAGAGTAGATTAAAAATGATTTTTATCAGACTTAAAGATTCTCTTCTATCAGTGACTCCAAAAGGGAGAAGGGTATATATAAATGAGGCATCTCTATTCCCCTCCACATTGTGGCCTGAACTATTTTTTCATGTTAACTTAGGAATGCCCTTGCTGAGAGGAGAGATCCATTCAGATGGTTGCAGGGGCTCAGAATTTTGTATTTGGTTTACATGCCTAAGATGTTCTGCTGCTCATTTCCAGCTTTTCCATGACAAGAATCTCGAGTGAAAGCATACCTGGAATCGTCCCTTTTTCTCTACAGAGCTCCCTCACTCCCCTGTCTCCTTTGAGTCTGTAGCAAATGCAAGTGAGAATGGTGGCAACTCTTCTAAATTTGATTTCTGAATCTTCTGTTTGTTTTCATTTTAGTTATCTTTGTTTATTTTTTACCAAACTCATAAGTAGAGACTTTTAAATCAACTACATCTAAAAAACAAAATGTGTCAGTTTAAAATATTATTTTTAGTATTTTTCTTGTAGGTTACATGACTGTGCTTAGTGTATTTAAAAAAGAATTATTTCTTGTCAAACACAAAAGAATTTTTCAAATATACCAAATAAAATTAGTAAAATGAAATCTTTTAGGTTTTCTCAAAATATAAATGTCATAAAACATTGTTTTTCATTAAAAATAAAAATCTGATTTTGTTGGTACTCAACTCAAAATCTTCACATGGCTTTTTTTAGAACTTTATTAAAATATTTATTTTTCCCATTTGTGGCTGGAGACAGATATATACACATCTGGTGAGAATAAAAGGAATTCTGATAATACTAGCCTGAAGTATAAAGTAAAGTAAATCAAGTTTGTCTCCAGTCTCATCTCATATAGCTTTCTGCTTATTCAATATTGTGTTCTCTAGTCATATTGAAGTATTCACAATTTTTGGCATATCTATTTTGATTCCTGTAATTCAATTTAATTCAATAAATAAGTCCTTAATTGATAACACGCCCAGTGCCAAAATCCAAAGACAATATCCCTTTTGTGGAAATGACATCCTGATGGAGTGGACATTATCTCTGACTGGGTTACTCTCCCTAACTGAAAAATCCCTGTATTATTATGTTTGTATTCCAGTTCCTCTCCTCAACTAAGGCTTTCTTAAAACATCCAGGCAACAGTAATTGTTTCCTGTTCTGAGTTTCCAGAACTACATCTATATATCTCTTCTATAGCCATCAGTTTGCATTATACACTGTCCTATCACTGTTTATGGTAATTTTTGCTAACATCTATTAAGTTCTTTCAGTGGACAATAAATCATGCTGCACTTTACACTCATTATCTTAACAAATTCCATCCCTAATTTATAGTGTGCATTCTTAGTATCACCATTTATACAAGAGTAAATTGAGGAATACAGAGGTTTATTAATTTGGCCAAAAAAAAAAGTGTGTCTCCCAAAAATTTGTATGCTGAAATGCTAACCTCCAAAGTAATAATAATAGGAGATGGACCTTTTTGGGAGGTGATTGGGTCATGAGGACAGAGGTCTCATGAATGGGATTAGTGCCCTTATTAAAGAACCTGATAAAACCCTATAGCCCTTCTACCATGAAAGAACATAAAAAGAAGGCACCCTCTATGAACACCTATGAAATTGACTTTCACTAGACCTTAAACCTACCCGTGCCTTGATCTTGGACTTCTTTTCATTCACCAGAACTGTGAGAAATAAATTTCTGCTGTTTATAAGCCACCCAATTTATGATATTTTGTCATAGCAGCCCAATGGGACTAGAGCACCAACTATTTTGACCTTTAGCAACACACATTTCAAAAATAAAGACATTTCTTTCATTTTGGTTTGGCACTGGTTTGGTTGTTAAAAATGTGTCCAAAACCATCTTGAAGTTGGATGTCATTATATCTGTTATCTTCATTTTCTTTTTCATAATGAAAAGATAATCTGTTTTTCATTATTTTGATTGAGTTATCAAAATCCATATTGCATTGGCTAATTCCGATTTTAGATCAGTTTCTGATTTCATTTTGGAGCATTAGACAACACAATTTTTTACCTTCTTTTTGCATTTCTTTTTTTGGCATATTTACAAAAAAATGATATTGATAGCAAATTTGAAGAAACCCACTGAAAAATGTCAGAACATTTTTGAGTGGCTGGATGACATTTAATTGGGTAGCATATAAACAACTTAACATTCACAATTTCTAGCACAGTTAACGACACCTCACAAAATCATTTGTCAAAATTGCCAATTTAAAGACTGGGTGACAGAGCCAGACTCCATCTCAAAAAAGAAATTTAACAGATTCTAAAGATTATGATAAAATAGGCCAAATTATAGGCACCCATCTAATCAACTGGTAACTTCCACAACCCTCTAGTTCCACATCACAGTTTTAGGGAGAAGGAATTACCCAAATATCAAAGCTTAGGGAATTCTTAAATAAAAATGACCTATCATATTTTTCCCTGATAATTACATCTACATGTATTAAACATTATTAAAAATGATATGCATTGTTTGTGATGGCCATTTTGTGTTTCCATTTTTATTTTCAGAATTGAATTGCTGCCAGCTCTGTGTCCCATTCAGATATTGTTACCCATATAACATCTGAGCAGTGACATTGTGCCTCCACAAGGTATCACAGGAAGAGATAATGACTAGAATTACGTAGGACTAGTCTCATGGGAAGATACTGTGCTTGAAAAAAGAAGTGTTCATATTCTCTATATTTTGATATATTAAATCTTATTGAAAATTTATAGGCAAACTCTAATCATGTATATTGATTATAACAAAGCTATCATAAACAAAAGCAATGACTTCAAAGTATTTGAATTAAAGCAGCAGGAGGATAGCACCCAAAAATTTCCAAAGGAAAATGAATTAAGAAAATTATTGTGGTGTGTCATGTGCCACTGTATTGGATATAAGCGGCCATATCTTGTCATCTTCTTGGGAACACAATTTGAGTCTTAAAGTCCTAGGCTTCTGGAGGTTTTTTATTAAATGGTGTTAATTTGAGCTCACTCATGAGTGTAAAATTCCACTGGTGTACAGGTTAGTAGTATGCCTGCACTGTTTTGAATCTTGACTGCTATTGCTATGCTCAGAAGGATATAAAATGTTCTCTTCAAGCAAGGATAAACAACTTTTGTATTACTATTAGTCTCTCTTCCAGTAGATCCAGTTTCCATGCTGGAAATCATGCAATGTTTGGAAGGTGGCTTGTACTTGCTAAATCTAATTATAACAAGTAAGTCCTTGACTGTATTTAGCTACATCTATGTGTAACATGAAGCCAGTTACTGGTAAAATTTTTCTAAATATTACAAATCCCGTGAAATGTTTTGATACGATCTCACAGGGAGAAAGTTGCTTTGTACTCTGAGATTTTTTCCATGACCACTAATGTTAGTGAAAAAATTTTAGGCCAAGACAGAGAAGCAAATTCTTATAGTTTGGACAATTTTAACTTTAGCATCATGTTTACTGTTACTAATTTTCCTAATAACTGGGGGTGATATAAACCGTGAACTAATTTCTGAAGTAAGAGAAGAAGCTTGATGGGCTCTTTCTGTGTAGGGAATAAAGAGTGTAGTATTTAGTTTGGCGCAAAATTAATTGCAGTCTTTGACATTACTTTTGCACCAACCTAAATAGTATTTTTGTCACTTCATCAGCTATAGCCCTCTATCAATGAAAATATCATAGCTAACCAGAAACTTTATAAACAAGAACTTTATAAAATATACGCATAAATATTTGGGCTGTTGCATGAAATTCATTTGTAAATAAATGCTTGATAAGACTTTGAGGAGGAAGCCCTGAACAATTTTTCATCTTTACATATTCTCAGGATTTTGCTGCATGTGCCATGTAGAAACTATCTTTTTAATTATGTAAAGAGCAATAAAGAAGCAATTTGACCTGGAAATGTAATGTTTCTAGGAAGCCAGGATAAAATCACCAGTATCCATCATTAAAGAGGGAGAAGTCCTCTGATAGTGGATATATATTTTTTCAGAATTTTGAGCTGATTGCTTTGAGTCAATCACAATTTTATCAATTTATTAGCACTTAATATATTGGGTGGGTAAATGCCACATTTACCAACGGAATAAGACAAGCCATTGCCCTTAGCTTCAGGAGTGGTCTCTAATATGGAGTACTAGTTTATTTACAGATAGCACTTTGCTGCATTGAATAGCTTTTTAAACTGCACTGTTATTTACCATTTTCAATAGACCTGTGTATTTCAGCCATATATTGTCAAATAGCACAAAACTCGGAAAGCACATCTACTATTTGCATAAGGGTTTACTTTTTAAGCTTCTTCCAGGGTTCATGCTCAAATTGGAGATGTTGAGTTTAGTTACCTGAGCAGATTAAGGGTTAAGAATAGAACTTTTTTGATAACTTCAAGTTCAGTGGTAATAGCATATCCCACATAAGGAACGCCTTCACCATTTCTAAGATAAGAGCCGTATCAAACAATATTAATTTAGTACTGAATAAGAGGGATCTGTACAATCATAATTGAACATTCTTAATTCTTGAGTTACTGCTAAATAGACATTGGGTTCTCCACGTAGAAGAAGTAAACTTGCAGGATTAAGATTTTAACAAAGTTTAATGGTAGTACAAACAACAAAAACTTTTCATGAGTCTTCATGTGGTAAATTAAGAATTAACCAGAGTTACCTGCATGTGGAACCTGTCAAGTTAGCACAAAGCAGTTTGGCTGCCACTGATACTTCACACAAGCAGAAATCGATGCTTTACCTTTTGAGTGGAGGGTTAGGCTAAAAGCATGGGTCTGGTATAAAACTACTTTACCATGTTAGTAGTCCTAATTCACAATCTCCTCTTTCATAAACAAAAAGACAGAAGGATTTAGCATAATTAGGGATACCCAAAGTTGGAGGCTGCTGCAGACAGGTCCTTAAAGAAAAGGAACTGTTTTCCTTTTCTATCCCATGGGAGATACCAGTATTAGTAAACACATGTGAAGGCTGATGTATTTTAGGGGAAAAGGCATTATTGCCTACATAAAGCAGTCAATCCTAAAAAATAAAATGAAAAAGCTTTTAGTTGTTGTTAATTTGGAGTCAATGTAGTCAAATAAGCTTATTCTCACAGAGTAGAATACATGTCTGCTGAGATCACAACCTAAATATTGCATAATTTCTTCACAGATTTGCAAGTTTTCTCTAGGTGCTTTCTGTTCCTCTTCAGTTAATCTTCTTGAGCAATATATGGACTTCTCCTGTGGACTCCTTCAAGGAGCACAGCACTAAATCATCTACATTTCATTCCAGGGTGTATTTTCAAGCAAGAGTCAAATCTGTGATTATTATTTAGACATCGGGAGAAATATAAGGGTGTTTTCATAAATACCAGAGGCATAACCAACTAGGGAGATTGCTGATTGTCCCAGAAAAGAGTAAATAAATGCTGACTGCCCTTACCTACTAGTTCCTAAATAAGACTGCAAATAAATCTGCCATCTTAAAGTGTTTACATGGTAGTTAGAAGCTTCGGGAAATCTAGGGATCACAGTTCTATTGATTGCCCTGAGGCCTTGTACACATAAGTAGCCTTTTACACTAGGCTGCTTAACTGGCAATATGGGAGTACTGCAAGGACTGATGCCTGACACAGTGAGTCCTCAATAATAGGTCTTCTTCCTGAGGTTGCTTGAGGTCTCAAAACACATTGAAATATAATTCGGGTAAGGGCTTATACGGAATAATTTTAATTTTAATAAAGTAAGCTCCATGTATTCTGCTCAGTTCAATAAACTCTTTGGCCCAAAGAGTAGAGGGTAACTAATCTAATATTTGATTTGTAGAGGTCATTGGGTGCACAGAAACTGGGGTATACATGATTGCTATAAATTGGTTTACGCAGCCTATTCCTTTGGGATCTCTAGATATCTACCAGCTTAAAAAGATTTGACAGTTTTGACCTAATAAATTTTGTTGAAGCAGTGTTGCAAAATAGAAAGTCATGTTCTTCCTCCAATTATTTGCTTCAAATTGTTAAGGTTGTGAGGCTGCTAGGATCATAGGTTCATTTGAGATGTCCACTGCCTCTACTCTATTTGTATCTTAAAGGAATATTTTGGCATAAGTCACAACATTTATTCTGAAAGAGAAGCCACTGTATCTGTTAGAAATGTGCCAGCCTTTCCTGAGCAATCATATTAATTTCATTTTAGTTGTCTAGAAAAATCAGTAAATATATTAATTTGATCCGGATCCATATAGATGGGGCATTGTTGAATCTCTAAGTTGGCTCATTAGACCCCCTTTTTAGTTTCTGAGGAGCAGTAAATTTTTTAGTGTTCATATTTTCCACTCAAGTTCTCCATACCAGTCTACTTCTGGTCTTTGCTTTATTAATATAAATTATGCCAAATATTTTGGCCAAATCTACTTTCATAAAGAAGACATTTAGGATGTCCTGAGGCTAACCTATTTCTTTAGTGTTCTACACATTTTCTTCTGACTTGTGACACGCTAATATTCTTCAATTGAGTTTCAGTTTGCTCTTTGGAACCATCTGTAACCTTCTGATGGTGAGACTATTATATTTATAGGTGGATAAAACTCTAACAGAACTGGACTTTAGCAGTAGAAAATATTTTAATTCCAGGAAATGTGCTGGGTCTCATAGGCTTGAAGAATCATTTTACTGTAACATGGAGCTTCACTTGTGACCAATTTTCAAAAACAATCGCATAAACTTTCCCTGGAGGGTGGGAATAAAATCTTAGTGGGGATTGTGAGATAATTTTTCCTTTACTGAGATTAAGCTCAACAATGAGGAAGAATATGGGGCTAACAGACACAATGAAAGGAGGAGTTTGGAAAACCCCATGAGGATGATATTGGGAGAATATTGCAAAGTTTAGTCTTCTAAACAGTCAGAATATTATAACTTTGCAGGATATAGTGGAAGTAGACTGTAAGGTCTAGGAAGACAGAAATGGAGAGAGGGAGAGAAAAATAAGTGGTACAGTCATAAATGGTTAACCTGATAATTAGCTAGCCTTTTTCTTAGTATTTACTACAGGATTCTTTGAAAAAGTTAATTTTGAGTTATGAAAACACTTAAATCCTTTGACCCACACTCAAATAAAGAGCTCATGAAAGATAGAGGCTTACTTTCTTTTTGTCCTAAGATGCAAGAGAAGTGTAAGACCTTGTGGAAAAATGAACATTATTCAAAATTCAATTCTAAACATTTTTAGATGTATGTGTGCGATTTTATTAGCTATGTACATGAATTTGACATGTAGCAAACATAAGACATAGGGATCCTGGTGTGTGGTAGGGTTTGATTTTTTGAATTGACAGAATGTTATTATAAACCACAAAAAGGAGATTACATCAATTGTTGCTAGACACCTGTAAACAAGGCACTCTCCTCACTCCAGTTTGGGCTGGGCTACTGGTCTGATTTACAAGATGCTGATTCCAAGTAATGGAATAGCTTATATTCCAAACAATGAGCTATTTGAGAAACTCCTTGACAATACACAGATCCACTAACAGAACAGATCAGACATTGCAGAGATTCCCTCTCTTTGTGGCATTCAAAGGAGACACTATTACTTCTCTGTATTCAAGCATGAAGAGACCAGAAGGCTGTGAATCAAAATGAACAGAAACTCGTAAGAAAGAACAAGAAAAAACTCAGTGAGAGCCAAAATTAATGTAGTAACTAAAATGTACTCAGTCAAACAAGCCAATAAAAAGTTGAAATCAAGACTCGATGGGCCTATGAGGTATTTCGTTCAAGAGTCACTGGTTAATTTACTTCAAGGGGTATTGTGATCAAGTAATTTTGGTGGCATTTCTAGAATGTTAAAGAAAGAGTATGAAGACTAAAAGCATTGCTACCAACAATATAAGCTGATACAACACAGAGTCTAGGTACGTTCTCAGGAATAAGATAAGTAAAGTAAAAGAGAAGTTGATCTTCAAAAGCCAAAGACTCATATTAAGAAGTATACTGATTGGTCCGCAAAATCTAGATTTGTTGATTGTGAGAGCACTGCACTGGTAGAAAGTGTCCTGTCTGTCTCAAGATTATAAATACGTTTGCTGGATACTGAAGTTTCCATCTTGAGATTATGGCTGTCAGCTGTCTCTTCACATGTCCAGTTCACAGTTATTTCACCCAGTTGAATCTGCATCAATGTAAACAGGGTACATGGCCAGATCAAGAATTTTCAATCAGGTCTACAACGGTATCAGACAGCTCGATGGTCAGTTTGAGGACTCAGTCAAGACACTTTTATACTCACTTAACAAAAATCTTTACTTAGTATTATTATAAACAATGATGTATAATATAATTGGAAGTCTAGGAGTAGGTCTGATTCCAGGGATGTCTGAGCAGTAGCTTAATAATGTCATCTAAGACTGAAGCCCTTCTATTCTATGTGTTCTCTGATAGCAGTATCACACAGGGGTTAAGAGAATAGGTTCACAAGTACAACTGCTTGCCTTGCTTGAGCTCTCTTACTAATACACCATACAGAGCCCAGTACCAACTACTGCTAGTAAAACACACACACACACACACACACACACCCCATAGAAAAGTACCTTAAACTAAATATTAGTTGTTATTCCATCTTATTTGCTTTAACATTTTGTTGTAGTAAGATGAATACCGATGCCATATACAATTTGTTCTTCCTATTCATCATTCCATATGTACACAGTGTGACTCTGTGCTAAGTCCTGTTCCATGCCACAGAAGGAAAGAAACACTTCATCTTAGAAAATGAATTATTAGTCTTTCCATTTAATTAAGTAAAGTAGATGAATATGCAATGAAAGAAAGAAACCTGAACCAGAGAGGCATTCTAGTAGGAAAGAGAAAGGTAGAAAAGAAGGTTGGGAAGGCAAAACATATTCACCACACATATAAAAATTAACACATAAGTTACAAGGATATAAAAATAAAATCAGAAGTTACACTATGCCATTAATATATCTAACATCTGTAAAAGTGAAATGGGAGAGGTCCCTGATCCCCCCCGCAGGACATGTGACAAGGGTGTGGCTCATCTGTTTGCCTGCCATGCACTCAAACCCCTTACGGGAGGGGGAGCATGCAGACAGGCAGCTGTAGGAGTCAGGGTGAGCACTTTTGGCTCCGGCCCCATGGTAGCATCTAGGGGTGGGTGACTGCAATTCCCAAAGCCCTAGTGTGCACATTACAGTGCTCTTGTAGCTCTGCCATCTGCAGATGGCTTAAGTGTTAACCAGCTCAATGCCCCCCCCGCCAGGTTCTTGTCCGGCATCCAGGAAGAATCAGGTCACAGGGACAAATTGAAAGATGGTAAATGCAGGGGCTTTATTGCTGGATGGAGGTGGCTCTCAGTGGGATGGATGGGGAGCTGGAGGGGGATGGAGTAGGAAGATAATCTTCCCCTGGAGTTTGGCCATCCCATGGCTGATCTCCTCCCTGACTGTCCCCAGATGAACTTTCGACGTTCAGATGTTCCTTCTCTTCTCTCCTCTGCCACACAGCTCTTCTACTACTCTGCTCATCTGCTCATAGAGCCTGTGGTTTGGATTTATATGATGATATGGTTTGGTTGTGTCCCCACCCAAATCTCATCTTGAATTGTGGCTCCGGTAATTCCCAGGTGTTGTGGGTCGGGGGGACCTCGTGGGAGATAATTAAATCA
This sequence comes from Pan troglodytes, assembly GCF_028858775.2. Taxonomy (NCBI): domain Eukaryota; kingdom Metazoa; phylum Chordata; class Mammalia; order Primates; family Hominidae; genus Pan; species Pan troglodytes. Next base: position 109,146,621 of record NC_072410.2, read on the forward strand.
TGCAGGTGGTTTTCCCTACACTGTTCTCATGGTAGTGAATTAGTCTCACAAGATCTGAAGGTTTCATAAGGGGAAAGCCCTTTTGCTTGGCTGTCATTCTATCTCTGCTGGTCATCATTTAAGATGTGTCTTTTGCCTTCCACCATGATTGTGATGCCTCCATAGCCATGTGGAACTGTGAGTCCATTAAACCTCTTTCCTTTATAAATTACCCAATCTCAGGTATCTCTTTATCAGCAGTGTGAAAACAAACTAATACACCTGGGTACAGGATGCGGAGGGTGTGTTGGGCCAAAAGGCAACATTTGGGTGCAAAAACAGGAATGTCCATTTTCATTTAGGGCTGTAGGTTTCCAGGCTTGATAGTGGGGCATTTGCTAAGGAATCACTCTCTTCTATCCAGAATCTACCTGCCTCTTGTCTGTATCAAAAGGTTACTATGTTCTAAAAGTTCAGTTAGTCATCATTATTTCATTTAATGTTTAATCACTTTTCAGAGATACTCTAATAAATATTTTTACCTGAGAAAATTAAAACAAAAAGAATTTCATAATTTACAAAAATAGCTTATAAAAGGTAAAGCTAGTAAGAAAACCTAAATCTTGGGCTGAGACAATGGGGTTTTCTAGATATACAATCATGTCATCTGCAAACAGGCACAATTTGACTTCCTCTTTTCCTAATTGAATACCCTTTATTTCCTTCTCTTGCCTAATTGCCCTGGCCAGAACTTCCAACACTATGTTGAATAGGAGTGGTGAGAGAGGGCATCCCTGTCTCGTGCCAGTTTTCAAAGGGAATCCTTCCAGTTTTTGCCCATTCAGTATGATATTGGCTGTGGGTTTGTCATACATAGCTCTTATTATTTTGAGATACGTCCCATCAATACCTAATTTATTCAGAGTTTTTAGCATGAAGGTTGTTGAATTTTGTCAAAGGCCTTTTCTGCATCTATTGAGATAATCATGTGGTTTTTGTCTTTGCCTCTGTTTATATGCTGGATTACATTTATTGATTTGCATATGTTGAACCAGCCTTGCATCCCAGGGATGAAGCCCACTTGATCACGGTGGATAAGCTTTTTGATGTGCTGCTGGATTCGGTTTGCCAGTATTTTATTGAGGATTTTTGCATCAATGTTCATCAAGGATATTGGTCTAAAATTCTCTTTTTTGGTTGTGTCTCTGCCCGGCTTTGGTATCAGGATGATGCTGGCCTCATAAAATGTGTTAGGGAGGATTCCCTCTTTTTCTATTGATTGGAATAGTTTCAGAAGGAATAGTACCAGCTCCTCCTTGTACCCCTGGTAGAATTCGGCTGTGAATCCATCTGGTCCTGGACTTTTTTTGGTTGGTAAGCTATTGATTATTGCCACAATTTCAGAGCCTGTTATTGGTCTATTCAGAGATTCAACTTCTTCCTGGTTTAGTCTTGGGAAAGTGTATGTGTTGAGGAATTTATCCATTTCTTCTAGATTTTCTAGTTTAATTGCGTAGAGGTGTTTGTAGTTTTCTCTGATGGTAGTTTGTATTTCAGTGGGATCAGTGGTGATATCCCCTTTATCATTTTTTACTGCATCTATTTGATTCTTCTCTCTTTTATTCTTTATTAGTCTTGCTAACGGTCTATCAATTCTGTTGATCTTTTCAAAAAACCAGCTCCTGGATTCATTAATTTTTGAAGGGTTTTTTTGTGTCTCTATTTCCTTCAGTTGTGCTCTGATTTTAGTTATTTCTTGCCTTCTGCTAGCTTTTGAATGTGTTTGCTCTTGCTTTTCTAGTTCTTTTAATTGTGATGTTAGGGTGTCAATTTTGGATCCTTCCTGCTTTCTCTTGTGGGCATTTAGTGCTATAAATTTCCCCCTATACACTGCTTTGAATGTGTCCCAGAGATTCTGGTATGTTGTGCCTTTGTTCTCATTGGTTAGAAAGCTGAAACTGGACCCCTTCCTTACACCTTACACAAAAATTAATTCAAGATGGATTAAAGACTTACATGTTAGACCTAAAACCATAAAAACCCTAGAAGAAAACCTAGGCATTACCATTCAGGATATAGGCATGGGCAAGGACTTCATGTCTAAAACACCAAAAGCAATGGCAACAAAAGCCAAAATTGACAAATGGGATCTAATTAAACTAAAGAGCTTCTGCACAGCAAAAGAAACTACCATCAGAGTGAACAGGAAACCTACAAAATGGGAGAAAAGTTTCGCATCCTACTCATCTGACAAAGGGCCAATATCCAGAATCTACAATGAACTCAAACAAATTTACAAGAAAAAAAAACAACCCCATCAAAAAGTGGGCAAAGGATACGAACAGACGCTTCTCAAAAGAAGACATTAATGCAGCCAAAAAACACATGAAAAAATGCTCATCATCACTGGCTATCAGAGAAATGCAAATCAAAACCACAACGAGATACCATCTCACACCAGTTAGAATGGCGATCATTAAAAAGTCAGGAAACAACAGGTGCTTCAGAGGATGTGGAGAAATAGGAACACTTTTACACTGTTGGTGGGACTGTACACTAGTTCAACCATTGTGGAAGTCAGTGTGGCGACTCCTCAGGGATCTAGAACTAGAAATACCATCTGACCCAGCCATCCCATTACTGGGCGTATACCCAAAGGATTATAAATCATGCTGCTATAAAGACACATGCACACGTATGTTTACTGCGGCACTATTCGCAATAGCAAAGACTTGGAACCAACCCAAATGTCCAACAATGATAGACTGGATGAAGACAATGTGGCACATATACAGCATGGAATACTATGCAGCCATAAAAAATGATGAGTTCATGTCCTTTGTAGGGACATGGATGAAGCTGGAAACCATCATTCTCAGTGAACTATCGCAAGGACAAAAAACCAAACACTGGATGTTCTCACTCATAGGTGGGAATTGAACAATGAGAACACATGGACACAGGAAGGGGAACATCACACTCTGGGGACTGTTGTGGGGTGGGGGTAGGGGGGAGGGATAGCATTAGGAGATATACCTAATGCTAAATGACGAGTTAATGGGTGCAGCATACCAACATGGCACATGTATACATATGTAACAAACCTGCACATTGTGCACATGTACCCTAAAACTTAAAGTATAATAATAATAAAAAAAGAAAAAAAAAGAAAACCTAAATTCAACTGATCCTAGATCTTAAGCTCATAAACCCTATTCTACCTTTGATTACTTGACTTTTCATTATACATAAGCAAAGTAGAGTGTTACTACAAGTCATTGGGAAAAATAATTACAAGAAAAAACTCTGGAATAATGAGATTAGTGCACAAAAACATTTCGCTTACCAAATACATAGTCATACAATACAAGCATGCTGAAGAATTAAATTTATAAATAAAGCTGTCAATCAACTGTCAACAAGAAAAGAAAGCAAATAGATTATCAGCTAAGGTATAAGGTTATCATTTTTAACATAAAAGTTTCAAAAATTTGTTATATAAATTTGAATAACTTTTTATTTATATCATTTTAAAACTAAATATTTTAAAGCAAAAATATGGAATGGCACAAATTAGAAAACATTTTGGTATACAATATATAAAAGTCCTATTAAAATCAATAACAGAAATACACCTTAATAAAAAGTAGTGAACATGACAAGAGAGCTTACTAAAGAAATACAAATACATTTAGCAGTGAAAAATTTTATTTGTTTGCTTTGAAAGAATAAAGAAATGCCATTTTATTCGGTTAAAGTATACCATCTTGAAATAAAAACAAAGATACCTTATTTGCATAGGGTGGGCATAATAATCACTCTATTATAATTCTTCTTGGAAAGTTCATTTTTCCAGTCTTTCTAAAAATACTTAATGTAGGGATCTACCAGTCACCAGTGCTTTCTTACATAAGAACTTAAATGAGTATAATCAGAGATTAATATTGTATGTCCCTATCAGATTATAAACTAGTGAGTAACTTCTTTTTTATTTTATTCCTCAAAGATTTAGGACACTTTAGACTCTGACTAGACCATGAGTACCCTCACCCAATGAGATCCTGAAAGAAGTATATTTAGAAGGTAAAATAGCAATAAATAAATACAAACATTTATAGTTAGCTCATATGTGTAGAATAGAAAATAAAAAACAATTTATATGTCAAAATAGTAGGATAATAAATATATTTGTTATACCTTAAAAATATTTTATCCAGCTATTTTAAAATTATATGTTATGAATATTCTTAGTATTTGGGTAGAAATGATTAAAATTATATTTAAATTTAATTAAATATATTCTACATATGAAAGCATGATTCCAATTTTTAAAAACGATGATGTGCTTTTGAGTTCTGGTTCTGTTTATCTAACCCAGTGTACATGAAAAGATAAAGATGGTAATGGTTTCTGTATCGCAAATCTTCCTCTATGGAAGATTATTCTGTTTAAAACAGAAGTAAAGAGTTATACAGTTGGCCTTTCATATCCATGGGTTCAACATTCACAGAAAAAACCAACCATGGATAGAAAGTATTTTTAAAAACCTAAAAAATAACAATACAATAAAAAATAACCCAAATAAACAATATGGTTTAACAATTATGTACATAGCATTTACATTGTATTGGGTATTTTAACTAATCTAGAGATGATTTAAATTATACAGAGGATTTGCATAGTTTACATGTAAATACTACACACCACTCTATATAAGGGGCTTGAGCATCCGCAGATTTGGTATCTGAGGAAGTCCCAGAACCCATCCCTTGCAGAAGCCAAGAGCTGACACTGCATTGATACATTTGGTGTCCTTGGGCTTAACATACATCTTGAATCAGTAATAATTTAGTCTGATTAACAATATTTGACTGGGAGAATGAAACAACTTATTAAAATCATCTTTCTCCAGTAAACTAAGTGGGTGAATAAATGTTAATTAGTATCAGAGGGTTAAATGAGCTCGTCACAGATAAGATGTCAATTTCAGAGAAAACATGGCATGGTGATGAGGCACACGGTTGCACGGCACACGTTTGCACAGCACACACAAAAAGCTAAGCCTTGGTTCTGGGGCAGCTGTCACTACACCCACCTCACTTGTTTATATCATGCTTGGAGGATCAACTGATCACTTAAATCTTCTACACAGAGAAATATAATTTCTGTAAAGTGGATCTCCAGCACATCCAATTTTAGTGCCAGGGGAAAAGAAATTAAATTCTGGAGTCATACCAACATTTACTTCTCTACATTAAAAGTCAGTGTGGGGAACTTTGTATAGCTACCAGCAAGGATGTTTTGGTGCCATTACTATCTTTTCTTTACGAATCCATTGTATCCCATTGACACAGGTGGACTAGATAGGATTCAAGTAAACTTTATGCATATAATTTAATTTATTGTAGAATTCATTCCGCTAAAGTCAATATCTCCATTCATATTAAAGTCAATATCTCCATTCATATTAAAATATTAAAGCAGGAATCTGCAAACTGTGGTCTGTGGGCCAATCCAACCTATTGCCTGATTTTGTACAGTCTATAAGCTAAGAAACATTTTTACTTTTCTAAACGGTTGAAAAAAATTAAAAGATTAATAATATATTATGACATGTAAAATTATATGACATTCAAATGTTAGTGTCCGTAACTAAAGTTTTATTGGAACATAGCTATGCTCAAGTATTTGCATGTTGTCTCTGCCTGCTTTCATACCACAATGGCAGAGTTGAGTAGTTGTGTTAGAGACTGTTTGAACCAGAAAGCCTAAAATATTTACTCTCTGGCCCTTTACAGAAAAGCTTGCCAACCCCTGTATTAAAGTAACCCAAGATGCTAACTCTTACGTATTTTTGAGTTTGATAGTATTTTGGAATATAATCTGTATACTAAAAAGGAAAAATATGTACATTATAATGAAAATGGAGAACTTGGGCCAAATGCAGTGGCTCATGCCTGTAATCCCAACACTTTGGGAGGCCGAGATGGGAAGATTGCTTGAGGCCAGGAATTTGAGACCAGCCTGGTCAATGTAGTGAGATCCCATCTCTGAAAAAAAAGAAAATGGGGAACTCAAGATGTAGATTTACCAGAAATTTGTTGCTTTGAATAGGGTATGTAATTTGGAATTAGGTTAATGTCAACTACCATTCAACTATGTGTTTGTGTAAATATAGTAATAATTCTATACCTCAGTAATGTATAAGTAAAATGTTGGTTTGATCGAAGGAAGTGGTTGCTAAATAACTGTATTTAGCAAAATAAGGGAAAATGCATAGATTCTTATTTCAAAATAAAATTTTAATTTAACTTGGTCTACCCTTCCTTTTTTGAAGCCATTTTATTTCTGTGATATTAAATATCTTTTTTATGAAGATTCCATGACAGTAAATAGAATTTGGTATTGTCATTTTTATTTTTCATTTACAAAAGGCAAATTAAAAACAGGAACCCATTTACACAGACATGCAAACTCACACACGCACACACATACACACACAGATATGTACACTCATACACAGAAATATATGTATGTGTAAACATACAGACATAAATGAACATGTATACATACCTGTGCATATATTTACATGCTAAATATTTTTAAGTGTTCTGAATAATTTGGCTAGCTGTCACTTCTGTTACATCCATCTTTAAAGTAAAGTACATTTATGCTTTATGCCTGTGAATTTTCAAATAAAGACTAACCTAGCATAATTTTTGAGAAAATGTCTAACCCTGCTAGAACATTAGGGGAAATTTAAAAGACTACTACAATATTGTGTATTCAGTGGCACAATGGTTACATAACTGTCATGCTGTCTAAAATATTGACTTCGGTCATATGAGCTAAATCATTTCTCCTATTTTTTTCTAAGAAAAAAATTACACCAAGGTTTTAGAATTCATTGTGATTCATAGCTTCTGTGTCTACAGAAGTATTTCAAGTGCATTCTTCTCTAACACGATCACCTTTTGAATTGATTTGCTATATTATATGTTAGAACAAATGACCAGCTGCTCTAAGAAAACAGAGCAATTTCCATCATAGCCTCCACTCTAAACTTTTTATCTTTGTGGGCAATTTGAAGAACCTGACTAAGGAATTATATCTATTCTTTTCTGACAGTATGTGCCCAATTACTTAAATATCTAACTTGTATCTATTGATCTCTACTGAATTTCCTTTGTCCTCAAAAGCCTTTGAGGAATTCTCTAAATTCAAACAAGTATATTTTCCTGAAAGGTAAAAATGGAAACCCTAGGGGCCTGATATTTGCAAGAATAACTTTGAAATGTTCTATTCATTGCATCTATATCATCTCATGAATTGCTTTTCTTCATGTTCACAATTTTATATCTTGTTATAAACCTCTTGGTGAAGTTGATTTTAGTTCTGTTCATGATTGATGTATAAAATTATGTGAATTATACACATCACACAGAAAAGCCCAAGTCATTAAAAAGTATAAATTGTTAAAAAAATAAAAACAACCTGGCTGGGTGCGGTGGCTCATGCCTGTAATCCCAGCACTTTGGGAGGCCGAGGAGGGCAGATCACGAGGTCAGGAGATCGAGACCATCTTGGCTAACACGACGAAACCCCGTCTCTACTAAAAAATACAAAAAAATTAGCTGGGCGTGGTGGCGGGCACCTGTAGTCCCAGCTACTTGGGAGGCTGAGGCAGGAGAATGGCATGAACCCGGGAGGCAGAGCTAGCAGTGAGCCGAGGTCGCGCCACTGCACTCCAGCCTGGGCAATGAGTGAGAGTCTGTCTGTCTAAATAAATAAATAAATAAATAAATAAATAAATAAACTAAAAACTAAAAACAACCTTTTGACCTGCATCAGATGTTATCAATATAGGTAGCTGAAAAATAGGCATACCTGACTCAAAGTACAATTAACCCTCTTTGAAGGACAATGAATAATGGGAAAAACCATGAAAATAATAAAAAGGAGAAAATACTGTCCTTTTAAAAATATATGGGTGAGGGACATTCTGTAAACCTCTAGACTTAGCTTCACCTTGATGCAAGATACATTTTAAATTAAATTATTGTAAAAGAGCTTATTATATTACTTAGAAAGAGAAGAGTTTGTGTCTAACAAGCAACATTATTTTAATAGGTTGAATTCACATGAGACAATTGTCTTTCTCTCCCTTGATGAGGTAACTGACTTTGTAAAGCATGATTGGAGAAAATATGATTACAGGAGAACCAACCTGAAGCTGACTTCAACTTGTTGATTACTCAATAGGATAAACTGATGTGATGTGGCTGTCAGCTGAAAGCTCTTCACTTGCATATGAAATTTTAGCTTACATTATTGTCAGAAAAAATAACTTTTCAAATGAGAGGAATATAAAAAATAGAATTTAGGGTGGAACAAGCTCTCCATAGTATGAAGCAATTATCGAGACTCTTAGCAATTCATTGCATATTTCAGTTTTTGAAAAGATCCAGAGTGTAAATGGTACTTCATTTTGGATGAAAGATATTACAGAGCAGGAGTTGCAGTCCGGTTTATGGTCTTTCTTCACAATTCCTTGTGTTGTGTTCTCTAATTCTAAAAAGTATTCATTCAACCTTATGTTCCTGACACATAGTCGTAGTTGCTTTATTTTATACTAGAAGGGCAAAGCATATCTTCAAGTTGCCTTGAAAGTGCTCAAAGATAATATCGGCAGATAATTAATTTTAAAATATAAAAAGAAGCTATAATAAATTACGTTAAGTTTTCAAGAAAAAAATAATACCCAGTCATAGGGTTGGTTGGCTGGTGCAAGAGATTGGGTCAGAGGAGAAATAGACGGCTCTACTCAATTAAGGTTTGGTGGGGCCAGTAAGTCCTGAACTAAACTGTTTCTGCAAAGACGGGTTTGATTTGGGAGGTGGAGAATCATAATAGTAAAGTGTGGGATGATGTCACCTGTATCTTTGCTTCACTACAGTGGAGGGGCCATAGATTTATAACTCTCATGAAAATGAAATCTGAAGAAATGGCCTAAAGAGTTGACTATGGCCTAAATAGTTGACTAACAAAACAATGTTGACTATAGAGATTGCTGTTCTTGAATTCACTCATGAAATTAGTAGTTTTTCCACCAGGTATGTTTTGAAGGCTGGCTACTCTAGTCTTTCCAAGACTTTAAGTGTAGATACATCACAACAAAATGATCACTGAAAAGCCTTTGATTCTTCAGGAATTAAGGAACCATATGCACAATTTATTTTGCAAACCATTCTGTTTAATCTCTGTCATTCTCTCTAGTTGCCAGCCACAACTCTCACCACATTTTCTTCACAGTAAGGTTTACTTGTAATCATATTTCCTTCAGTCATGCTTTAAGCCGGCAACCTCATCAAAGGAGACATAAAGTCTGTAAGACTTAAGACTTATAGATCTGCTTGAAAAATCTGAAGGCATTCTGTTTTCTCTCATTTGCTGTATTATATACACTCGTGTTCTGTTGTAGGAAAGGTCTGTATCCACACTCTGCCTGGCTAATTTCTCATCCTGTAAGATTTGGTTCAGTTGCAACGCTCACAAGGATGCTTCCTCTGATTATCCAACAGTTGGAGTTTAGCTCTTTTCCTGTGGAGCCCCTTCCCATGTTTTCTACTTTCATAATGCTTACTAAAGTCTTCTAAAACATTAGGTTTATTTGCCTATTATTAGAGTAGACTAACCTATTTCAGGGTGGGAACCACGGTTTCTAAATGTTTCCATCTTTTGCAATAATATAATACCTGAAAGGACATAGCTAATTAACGAATACTATTAATAGTTTAATGAATAAAAGAGTGAGTTAACCCGCATAAACACAACACACACTGACATCCACCTAATACACAAACAGGAAATTGCCCACAGCCATGCTTAGAGCAACTTGACCATCAAGGTGCATAGCCTTCCAAGTCCTCTTTAGATGTCAATGTCATCTGAGGTAAATATAATTCTGAAGGGTATGTTGGTGTGGAATGATGAATAATAAAGAACATCTCTAAACTCTTGCAGCCAGAGGGTATGTTTAATGATGCTATATAGAAGAAGAAAAAAAGTCTACATTTCTGCATAACAAGGGAACCCATTTTCAGCTCAAACATCTACAAGAAAGTTACTTGCATCAAAAGGAACAAATTATTGTAGTACTTTTTCTGCAGAAGCATGTAGCAGAATGCAAAACACGGGGCAGAACACAAAATTATCAAGTCAGAGAACACAGAGTCCTTGAATTGGAAAGAAGCAAGATAGAAAGTTGCAGGGCAACACGGAGAGGCCAAACACATGACAATTATTAACTCATGAACTAATGGGTGGCCTTTTTAAAAACACTTTTAAAGGACAAAGACTGATTACTGCAAGTGAACCTGAAAAGTTTAATAAAAAATTCAGAAAATCATTTAAAATTGAGCCAAAGATGAAAATTATTAGGCATACCAAAAAGAAAAAAAATATGGCAATGATTCAGGCAATTTAAATAAATGCCTCAGAAGGCAGAATTGTTTTTTGGAGTAGTGACAATAATTGTAAAATTCATCTTAGGAGGAAAAAAGCATGAGAACAATAAAATTTTTGAAAAATAAAGAATATTAACATAATCTGTCTACAAAAGTACAACAATGCATTATATGTGATTTCAAATGGGTAATATTGACACCTAAAAAGAAAAATTAATAGAGCAGATTAGGATCACTATTTACATAATTTTGATATACTAAAAAAGTAGAGTATTTCACAAAATTCTTATCTCATTTCCTAGTTACTTTGGTTGTGGTATTATAATTAATTCAGTTGATAATCTAGAGTATCAATACTTTCAGCATTTCCTGCATAATGTTTTTTTAACCATGTCCTTTATCTTTCTTTCTCTCTCTGAAAGGTCATGAGGATGGAGTTCTCATGAATGAGATGAGTGCCCTTGTAGAACAGACTCAAGAGAGACTCTTGCTCCTTACATCATGTGAAGACACAGAAAGAAGGTATCATCTATGAATCAGGAAACCGTTCCTTGATCTTGGACTTCCCAGTCTCCAGAACTGTGAGAAATAAATGTTTCTGGTTTATAAACCACTCCATTTATGGTATTTTCTTATAGCAACCTGAACAGACTAAGACAAAGGATAACTTGCTTTACTCAAAGTCTGCCTATGTAAATGTTAGTCTTATCTAAAAAATATCTTCACGGCAACATCTAGACTTGTATTTGGCCAAATATCTGGATATCATGGCTTTGCCAAGTTGACATATAAATTTAACTATCACAAGTCCACCCTTTGTCAACTTGGCATTGGTATATATATCCTTAAACTTTACATACTTAATCTCCAAATAGAAATAAATAACAATGTCGTATTTCCTCCTAACATGATACAACCATCCTGCATACAACCTGAAATGCATAACCTTTTTTCCAGAAAAGGATACAGAGTGCTTGGGTGATGTTCACTCTTCTCCTTAATATCTTGTAACTTAAATATTATAATATTAAGCTAGCAATACTTAAAACTATGATGTAAAGTCAATACATAAGGGGATACAAGAATGAAGAAAATATTTTATATATATGATATATATAATATCATATATATAAAATATTCACACACAAACATAACAAAATAAGGAGGAAATACTCATGGCAATTAGTCTTCTTTTCTGTAAATATTCATGTGGTCATAGCTAGTATTCATAATTACCCTCTACCACTACACATTTCATTTTCCCTCTTTCCTCAACAAGCACCTCAGCTGGTTGTGATTATTTACCAAACTTTCATTCCTGAAGTATCTGGACCATCAGTAGTCCTGCCTGAAGGGGGTTCTTGTAGTTTTCCATTGACCTTGATCACAGGATATGGGAATATGAAGAGATGCCCTAAGGGAGCTGCTATATTTCAGACACACCCTTTCTTACTTCCGTTGTGGATTACTAGTTCAATTTTCCCTTGGTAATCAGGATCAATCACCCCAGCCAGCACAGTGACTCCCTATTTTGCCTGTTGATTTGGAGACATGAGAAGCCCAAGTGGTCTGAAGGCAGTCTTCACTTCCAGTTCTATTACATCATTGTGTGTCTCCCGCTGGAAGCATTTCTCCCTTTGGAACTAAGACCTCAAGGTCAGCAGAGCATAATCTATCAGGAAGCAAAAATTTTACTAGTGGATCACTAGGGGTAATGGTAAGTGGTAACTCTTCCATTTCCACCTCTTTGATCCTGAACACAAGAATCCCGGCTACGGAAGAAACAGCACCATATATTGGATGCTGATTCAGAACATACACAGTCATACATTAGTGTAAGCATGGACTCATAACAATAAAGTTGTCATTATCCAAATTTATGTTGATTCCATCGTTATTCCACATCCTTAATATTCATTCTCATACATGCTCTCTAGATTTCTGTCCATATAAATTCGAGATATCATGTAGTTCTTTTGGAGTATAGCACATTTCTTCATTGGTTACACTTTGTACATCACTTTTAGTGGGTGGCTGAGACATGAGTCTAGTTATAGGTCTAGAAGCAAAAAGAAGCAGGCAAGAGTTGATCTTGAGGTTCAAGTCCCCAGGCAGACTGTGACAGAATTCTCTCTTGAAGGATCTCAGTCCTTTTCTCTTACATCCTTCAACTGACTAGATGAGGCTTACCACCTTAGGAAGAGTCACTATTTAAATGATAATCTCATTTTAACAGCATCATTTGGACTGGTATTTGACCAGATATCTGGGTCCTGTAGACTAGCCAAGTTGACACATAAGATTAGTTATCACAACAACCATTCTTCTTCACTTATTTGCCTCCTTTTCTTGCCTTCTTTCACAGTTCCAACAAGAGGCCCAGTATTTGAGTGAATCATTTCTGCACTCTACCTGCAGTTTGCAGTGCCCTTTCTTTTTTTTTTTTTGGCTATGGCTGGAAAATGGAGTTATCTTTTCAACAGTACCAAGAGCTTTAGTAATGATAAATCATGGTATCCTATATTCATGGCCCTTGCCATCCCTTGAAAAACACTTCCTCCACCTCTTAGGATACCTTGGGCTTACCTGCTGGTGTTTCATAGAATTATGGTCACTTTCTAACTGGAAAACACTTAGCTTGTTATTAGTTTCAGGAGATCTAAAATCCTTATGAGTAATTATGACTAATTCACAAAAAAAGTTCCAAAAATGTCCTATGGCTATAGACTAAACTGTGTTGATTACTAGTTAATAGATAAACAGGTGACCAAACTTGATAAATCTAAGCAAGTCTTTCAACCAATTGTTTCCATCAAATCTTAAGACATAAACTGTTGGGCAAATCTCACAAGAAAAATAGAAGCCTTTACAATTTCTCTGGTGCATCAAAGGCAAGAAAACAAAGATGGTGACATGATACAAATATATGTTTTTAATTTTTTAAGTTGTTGTCTATGTAACAAGTGCCTCCAATTTACAAGTTGCTATCTTAGATATTTTAAAATATATAGTATCACTTAATTGTCACAGAATTATGAATTGATTAGTATATCCATTTCAAAGATATATAAATCAAGCCTTGAAAAGGTTAAGGAAATAGTTCAATAGGTATTGTTTGTATTAGAGCACCCAGTATGAACCCGTATGCTTTTTTCTAGATCATGTATTCTCTCTTGACCTACATCTAGTCCAAAATTAAAGTGATATGACATTTGGATCTCAATTGACATATTCTTATTTCTTAGATTTCTACTAGAAATGGTTTGAAAACTGCCTTGCCCACATTTTTGTCTTTGCCTTATTTATTGAAACCAATGAACATAAACACAATTTTTTTTATTTGTATCCATTATTTAATGAGTTTGAGGATTATTCTAGGTATAACTTTTTTGTTTTTACTAATGAAAGCATTATCTTGTATATTTATTATGTTAATGTGAAAATTAGCCTTCTATTTTATCTACAGGCATTATTTGAAATATTTAACTTCTGATGGAAATTTTTCCTGAAAAAAATTTTTTCTTTGTTTCTTTCAGGTTCCTGCAATCACTATAGATCTATGAGTTAGGATTTTAAACTGTGTTTGCTACCTGCATCATTTTGGGTCATCCAGGTAGTTTGCTAGAGATATCTATCTACCTCAGGACTAGTGCATGGTCACAAAATTTCAGGAAAAAGAAATGAATTTTTTCTTTTAATCTCTGCTCAGGGCCAAATTTTCTGAACAGATGTTCTCTTATCAAGGTGATAAGACAGTTCTTGCTAGTTTTCTATCCAGAGTAATTTTTACTGCTGTGTCAGGGATGTATTAAAGATGTTTGTTTGTTTTATAACAGCATTTTGATTATTATCAGCAGAAGTACCAGTGTAGTCAACTGGGTATGGCAAGAATTGTAAGTTCTTTCTTTCAGGATGATTTGCAGTTTATCATATTTTGCCCTTAATTTCAAAACCACTACTACATCAGAAAAGTTTTCATTTATTTTATTTAATTTCTTGTGAAATTTCTTGGTTTGAATTTATATTGCCAGAGGCTTTTCTGTTTGGTTAACCATTAAACACAAAATCTTTTGGGTATTTTGAACATATGTGTGTGTGTGTGTGTGTGTGTATGTGTATGTGTGGGTAGATACATATATTATTATATGTGTTACATTTATATAATATATATAGTATTCTGTAGTCTATATTCTATGTTATTATATATTATTATGTATATATAATTAGTTCCATTAATTGTTAGTCATAGTATTTGCTCCCTGAAATGCTAAAAAGTGTTGAGTTCAGACTAAACATGAAGTTCAAATGAAATATGATCTATGAAGTCAATCTGGAGAGCCAGAAAATAAACATGTTTTAGTCACCTGAAAAGGCACCCTGGAGTAGATAGACTGGGGATTGAAGTTTGAATGAATAGTTTGTAGGGAAAGTGGAGAGCTGAGACAAGAGAGAGCATTGCGTATGTTGTCTCCTGTAATTCTCACACATGTGTGCATGTTCAAGTAGTGACTATCTCCATTACTTAGGGAAGGATAGTGAGGTTCAGAATGATTAACTAGGTTTAAGGTTTTACAATTTGTAAGTCATAGGTAGCTGGATCAAAAGATTTGGGGTTTTGTTTTGCTTTTGTTATTTTAACTTCATGATCTTACTTATTAGTTTCTTACTTCTTATACTCTTCTTAACCCATATGTCTAGTGTTCCATTATTGGAATGCTAAGCATGTAGGAATTATTTATATCCTACTGCTCAAGGTCATCACAAAGCTCTGATTGCAAGAATTCAAAAAATTGCAACCTCAGGCATAATTGGGTTAAGGCTGAGAGGAGAACATGTACAGGATCAGAGGCAGGGTGAGCCTATCATGCCAGGGCACTCACCTCACCAGAGAAGCAGGAGGTAAAGCATGATATGTTCAGTTTTGCTTGTTTTTACCCTATGTGACACAATAGAGGTAGATTGATGATAGAAAATAGATAGCTAGACAGATAGTGAAGCCTTAACAAAATACCACAGAGCAGGATGCTTAAACAACAGAAATGTATGTTCTCATAGTTCTAGAGGCTGGAGCCATTGACAGGATCGGTTTATTCTAAGTTCTTTCTCCTTGTCTCACAGGTGGCCCTCTTCTCCTTGTATTCTCACTTGGTCTTTCCTTGGTCTCAGGAAGCAGGGAGAGAGATATCAGGTCACCAGTCTCACCAGATTAAGACCCCACCGTTATGACTATATTCAACCTTAACTGCCTCCTAAAATATCTGTTTCCAAACACTGTCACATTGCAGGTTAGGGCTTGAAGATTTAAGCTGGGGGGAGCTACAACTCAGTCCACAGCAGACAGACAGTTGGGTCAACAGATAGAAAAATAGTGTATCAAGAAATGACAAGACCCACTCACATTTTTCAAGAAAAAACAAAATCTGGAATCATTAATTAATAGTTGGTGTTATTTTAGCCAAAAACATATGAATAAAAAGAAATTGGAAATGCTGGATTCCAACAGATTCTGGCAAGAATGCTGCTGAAGAACTACACTAGTGACTTTCTCCTGCTCTGAATCTTTGGGCCAGGTTCATGCTGTATGTTAAATAATGGCTTGCATGTCCCATGAAGAGCATTCCGAAGGAATTTAATTTATTTTGACTTGAGGGTAATGAGATGTTTCCTACACATTGGCATGGATCCCCTGATAACACATAGTATGCATACCACCTCCCAACCTCTTTTCAAGAAACACTGGCTTTGGAATTTTCAAAACAGAACCTTAACATTTAATGCTTTTTTTAAATGATCTCTTATTTCTTTCACCCCAGTCCCATGATTTAATGGGCAACCTAACATCTAATTATATTAAGGTGAAATGTATCAAATTTCTGATATTTAATTGTATCTGACCTACAAAAAGAAAAAATTCACCTAGGTTTAATGTAATACCCAATATTACACTGAGTGTGGTATACACATAGAGACATTAGAAATGATTTAATGTAAATTATTTTAAAACTGAAAAATATTCAGCTACTCGGGAGTCTGGGACAGGAGAATTGCTTGAACCTGGGAGGTGTAGGTTGCAGTGAGCCAAGACTGTGACACCGCACTCCAGCCTGGTGACAGAGACTCCGAAAAAAAAAAAAAAAAAAATATATATATATATATATATATATATATATATATAAACATTTACTTTTTCTACATTTAATGGATTCTAGCATGAACAAATGCTTACTTGGCTCTCTAATATTTGCCTCACTGCCACTCTTACTGCTGAACATTCTGATTCTAGTCATCCTCATCACCTTTTTGACAGTCGTAATAACTTTGATTGTGTCCTTCCTGACCATTTCTTATTTTCTGCCACTCCTTTTCAGTTATCTTTATAAAATTATTTCTGGGCCTGTCATTTTCATGCTCAATCATTTTAGAGATTTTTTCTGACCTACAGAAAAAAATCTGATAGCTTTATCACATCATTCTATATTCCTAACAATGCCCAACTTACTTACATTTCTGCTCTCTGTGTCTGTTTCTCTCTCTCTCTCTCTCTCTCTCTGTCTCTCTCTCTCCCCCTCCACCCCCAACAATTGTGCTACAGCTGATCAGCTTATACAGCTAATGTCTCACTGTTGTCCAAGTATCACTACAAAATCTTAGGCCTCTACTCTTTCCCAGATAGTATCTACTGGGCTTGAACCAACCACTCCATTCTTTTCCAATTGGTAAAAGGCTGATTATATTCCATTATTTAACTGATTGTCACCTCTGTTCTTATTTTCTCCCCAGAAGGATCATATTCTATCCCTAGTAGAATAAGAAAGAACTCCCTCTTCTGTCTGTCCTCAGAACTTTCCCATATACCTAACTTATCATATTGTGTTATGGTTATTGCATAGGTACCTATTTTCTCTCCTGGTTTGTGACGTCTTTCATGGAGAATTAATGTACCAAAATTTCAAGCATAGAAAGGAACTTGAAATGAACTCTCCATAGGCAGGTATTCAATTTAATTAAATTAATTTGGGATTGGTACTTAAATATTACACACACACACACACACACACACACACACACACGCATCTGTTTTATTCTTAGAACTCTGAATATTATCTATGGAGTGATTCCAGTGTCACGGTTCATTATTTGTTTTTTCTGACTCCATGCAATTGCAATTTAGGTAATTATTTAAAAATGTTGGAAATTGTGGCCTCCAGGCTTGCGTCACATGTAAGCCCTTTCTCCTTGAAATCTATGATGCAGAGTTAAAAGCTGGGAACAAACGTCAAAAAACAAATTTATAGTTTTGGATGAAGTCGATCAACCTACAGATTTCAGAGTAATATAGAAATCTCTACAAGAGGAATATCTGCAGTTTTACTTGGTAACATGGATTGTTTGTTTCCCAAACTGCAGCACAAATTTCTTTTCTAGGCTTACCCTAAATCTTTCTAGCTAAAATTCTAACTCATTCTCTCAGTTAACAGAAAAGGCCACTGCTCATTGTTCCATAAGCAATATTTCTTGTCTCCATTCAGCCTTCTCCCTTTCCATAGATAATGAACATCTTTCTTCTCTCTCTCTCTCCTGCGGGGCCAATTCCATGACTTTTCATCATTCTACTTGCTCCTCTGTGTTTCTTGCTCAAACCCCTGTAATCACCTCCTTGCTTCTTGCCAGGCTCTCTGTCTCATCCAAAAGCTGCCCTGGGTCCGTCCTATCTTTTTCATTCGTAGGTGACACACATGACAATCAACTATGCAAAAGTCTGTGCTCCCATATAGATTTCTCCAAGGAAGCAAAGTGACTTCTTACTCTCGCACAGTGAACACTGTAGGTTTCATAGGTTTTATCTAATCCACAAGACATCTGCAGATAGGCCCTTAGATAAACAGTTTATCACATCAGCTTGGCGCCTCATAATGTAAAAACGCAGTGGTTTTCAGTGACAGTTTTTTGTGGTTTCCTAAAACTGGGCCTTCTCTAAATATTTTATTTCTTTTTAGAAAATGCAGAGATGTTGTTAAACCTAACTCAATACTTTTAAAACTTTAGGGTCTTTGGCTTGTCAGCAGAACAAATAGACATGGCTCCAATGAGCACTGCATACGAAATCACTAGCAGAATAATCCTGCAGGATGTCAGCTTCTATGCTCCAATGACAAAGCACTTCAATAATAGTTTTCTACAGAGGTATATTTTACAATCCAATGAGCTAACAAATTCTAATCCACCGAGCTTAAAACAAGATGAAATAAAATAAAACACAAAACGTTCTTGTTCTGCAGAACTGGGCATAACAATTTTTTGTAGCTTTTTTTAAAAATTGAATTTCAAATGGCTCTTCTCATATGTTTGGGTAAAAATAATTTCATACAAAGAATATGTATTAAGAGATGTGTGTTATTAAAAGGCAGTCCATGTTATTCTTTTCCCCTCATGGTATGAGATTTTATTTAAACCTTCAGTAGGACTATTTAATGTTCAGTTCATCTCTTCTGATGTCTTCACTTGTTTATTAATTAGCACGATCTTCTAACGTTTAGTAAGACAAACCCTGCTGAACACTGGGGAGATACATTTGGAAAAAACATGCAATAGCTGGTGAATATGCTACCTCATAGCCAGCCTTCTCACTTTATCACTTTGAATCAAGACAGGTTTGGGTATAAACCGTCATCACTTGATATTTATAAGCAATGCTTCCTCATTAACAACTAGAGAGAGACTGAGGATATGGCTGATTAAGCTGTTTGTCCCACGTTGTGGCATCTTGGAGTAACATAGAAAGTGAGACATTTGAAGTTATATCAGAGAAAAATTATTTAACACTTGGGTCACCATGGCAAGGCAAGCAAGTTATGTGACCTGACACAGTTGTCCTTCTCAGAGGCTGTCCTGGACTTATTCAATTCCCATGTATACGGTACTCCTATCATATGTTAATCACTGGATGTAAAACAGATGTAGACTTTGTTGTCTCCTCCAAGACTTGTCTGTCAGGGCATATAAACACTAATTAAATAATCATGTGATGAATATTAAATTAAAATCTGTGAGACTTATTTTAAACAACCACAGCAATAGCAGCAACAAAAGGAATCTGGGAAAAGCTTCCCTGAGATAATGCTTACTCTAAATATCTAACAAGGTGAAGACAAGTGAGAATAGTTTTGGTTTTGTTTGTTAGTATGCTTGTTTATTATTACACGATTATTTGATGAAGCTATTTTCAAATAGTGTTCTATATTCACAGAAAATATGCTTACATTTCTTCACAGCTTTTTAATAGATAAGATTTACTATAAAATTAACTTTTTGGCAATCATTTATAAGAATTACATCAAGTTTCGTAACTGCAAAGTAATTTTTTATGCTTGTGGGTGTATAGATTTCCAGACTTCATGACAACATAAATATTTGCAATAAGAATTTAAGTACACACACACACACACACACACACACACACACACACAGCTCATTTATCCATACTGAAATTTCTCATTAAATGTACAAATACTAGAAAGCAAAGAGAGGAAAAGGACCACATGATGTCTCAGAAGGCCAGTCATGTGTCACTAATCTAAAATAGGCTTGGATTCAAAAGCATATCTGTCATCCCAACCTGTACTCAAGTGACCCAGTGCCATTATCTTAATGGGGGTTATGAAGTATAATGTTCCTAGATAACAAAGTATGTGACATTAATTCTTAATGTGTATTAGATTATTGGTTCAAAGGCCTTATAAATTCAGAAAGAAGAGCAATGTGACCTGTTATTCAATATTTAATTTTCCTCAAATAATATGCTAGGCTTACTTTTGCTAATTTTGGAACTAGTAGCCCTGGGTGGTTTGCAGGGATGCCTCTGTGCTCGTGCACCTCCTCCGGCACCTCATCCCTCTTCATTTGTCTCATTTCTCTTTTTCACCACTTTTTATTTTCTTCCTTTTTATTTTCTTCATATGCTATGTCCTTCCCCTTGTTAGAAGTTATACAACTTGTTCTATAAAGCTAAATCTATTAACTTGATTCTAACAAACATAATAATTTCTTGGAACTTAAGAAAGAAGAAAGAAATTTACTTCTATCACTCCATGTTTTCAAATACATTTTTCATAAATTATAGAATTTACATTCATTTCTTACTACTTTATTTTTGGTCATCGTATTGCTATGTTTCAAAACTTAAAAAGCCCAGTATTTCCTATTAAAGCACTAGTTCCAAACATATATTTAATGAAATGCAGTTATAAATCTTCATAAAATCTTGAATATCTGCCTGCTCAGTTCTTTGAAAATCCAAATGCCTAATACATTTTGAAAGTGAATATAGAAATTGAAATAAGGGCTTGCTAATACAGCTCAAGCAGTGGTGATTATTTAACAATAGATAAGTTCCATCTGCTTTTAAAGTTAAAATGTTTGTTGATACTTTGACATTAACCCAAAGCAAAAAAGGAATTTCCATTTTAAAAAATTAAAGTCAAAGAAATAGATTATTAAATTGAATAAATATGCAAAAGTGACTGTTTCAGATGGTAATTAGAAGAAATATCTGAAAATTAATTACCTAATAAAAATAATTAATAAAGAATAAATGAATTCCTAGAATGTATTTTATAGAATTTGAAACAGAGTGAAAACAAGAAATGAAGGGATGGTAAAAATTAGTGGAATTAAATGGAGGATAAGCACATAGGAATATGTGAGATCAGAGAGACTGGTTTACATATCAGTTGGTTAGAAAATAAATTTAGACCCAGGCTCTCTTGAGGTGGGAAGGAGCCAGCCATGTCAAGTAGTTTGGCCAGGTCCTCTCTAGTCTCACTTGTTAAATCACTCTTCCTTTTCCTCTGTATTAGTCCATTTTCACACTGCTATAAAGAAATACCTGAGACTGGGTAATTTATAAAGGAAAGAGTTTCAATTGACTCACAGTTCCACACTGCTGGGGAGGCCCCAAGAAACTTACAATCATGGTGGAAGATGAAAGGGGAAGCAAGCACTTTCTTCCCAAGGTGGAAGGAGAAAGGAGTGCAAGCAGCGGAAATGCCAGGTGCTTAGAAAATCATCAAGTCTTGTGAGAACTCACTCACTATCATGAGAACAGCATAGAAAAAACTTCCCCCATGGTCCAATCACCTCCCTCCCTCGACACATGGGGATTACAGGTCCCTCCCATGACACATGAGGATTACAATTCAAGATGAGATTTGGGTGGGGACACAGAGTCAAACCGTATCACCCTCCTTCTCTAGAGAGTTGAGCAGAGTTTGCTCACATTCTTATTGTCCCTGGACCACAGTATTATTGACATTTTAAACTCAAGAATCAATTGTCATAGGGGGCTGTCTTGTGCATTGCACAATGTATGGCAGAGAGTCCTGACCACTACCACTAGATGCCAATGGCACTCCTGCCCCACGAGTTATTATAATAAAAAATGTCTCCAGACATTGGCAAACATTAGCTGAGAATAAAAATTGTCCCCTACTTGCAAACCACTGGCTTAGATGTAATCAATCACCAGGTTGGGGCAGTCCTCAGGCTGTCAGAGAGTGGCCAAGGTAGTGCTTCTTTTCATGTTCTTGGAGGCAACATGCTAAACTTTGGAAGTGATACATACGAGTGAGAGATCCTCAAGCTTAATCTTCATGGTAAATTTGCTTGTCAGTCCACACTGCCTATACATCTGTAGTACAGTATGTTTAATAGTTTGAACACTTTAAGGATTTGTTTGTATATCTGTAGGCTGACCACCAGCACTCTGAATCCAGGGAATGTCTCTTTGCTTATCTCTGTTTGCTCAGTACTTCTAAAATGCCCGGCAAACGTATGACCCTTGATAGGCATTAACGATAAAATCACAAAGCAATTCCACTGACTTTCTAAATTAATTAGCAACAGCATAATATGTTCTTCTAAAAACAAAAGCATAGCTGATGAATTTTATCAAGGTAGAAGTCTACCCCTCAATGAATATGGTGAGAAATTTAAAAAATAATAAAGAATCCTGTGGAAGAATTTTTCTCATACTAATTCCATCATGTGTAGGTCTCCTTTCTCCTCTCACAGTTAGGGACTCACAACTTAGAACAAAATTTTGCTTGTCATGTCCTGTTACCTCATAGACTCCCAGTAGTGTGGCTTATCTCCACAACCCCCGTGCTGCAGCCACAACAAAGTCATCACCAAAGGTTTCCCTCTGTGCTCAGTACAGACACAGAATGAATGCTCGGCAAAATCTTAAATCATTTGATTGAAAATTTTTTAGTAGTTTGTTAAATATGAGCTAGTTTATACAAAAACACAAACTGTTTAGACTTTAGATTTACTCGAATTACTCTGCCACAGTCCATGTAGTAATTTAAAATCTGAAAGAACTGAAGACAGATATATTTCATTATGCCAAAGTTTAGTTACTCCTGTTCACTCATTCTTTCATTTATTAACAAAGACAATCTGTTATTTAATGCAAAACTCATAATCTAGTCATCAAGGTTGCCATGGAAACACACAGATGTTATAAAACACATAAATGTTATGATAAAAGTAAATGGACAAATTCAGTACAGAGTAATGGATAACAACATAGATTCTGTAGTCATGCTGTGTGGGTTCATACAGTAGCCCTGACACTTACTACTAATGTGACTTTGGAAAACGGACTTATTCTCACTGATGCCTCAATTTCTTCATCTGTAAAATGTTGATAATGATAATGACAATCTCTAACCTCAGAGTTGTCACAATACAGATTTCTACATTGTTTATTTTTCTTTCAATATTTAAAACGTTTTTCCTCCACCCCCTCTTTGCTTGCATGGTTTATCATGAGAAGTCTGCTGTAATTCCAATGCTGGCTTCTCTACAAACAAGAAGTGTTTTATGCCCTCTGGATTCTTTCAAGACGTTTTCCTTTGTCTTTGGGCTGCAGCTGGTTGAAGATGATTGTGCGTGAGTGTTTGTGTGTGTGTGTTTCTCCTCAGTTTTCTAATGGGCCCCAGAAAAGCCATTCATTTTCTCTTTGTGTAGCTTTTCCTTGTAACTATGGAAATTCCAATTTCTACACTTTTTACAGGTCAAGACTGAAGAAGTTAGTAACAGGTTTGAAAGGAGATCTTCTAGACTTCTCTTCATAATCCTTTTCCATAGAAAAGAAAAGAGGAATGTTTTCAGTTTCCCCTGTCATATTTCAAAAAACAAACAATACAAAAACATGTCATAAAGAAAACATAAAATTCACATCTAGAACATAAGTCACTGCTATCTGCATTTTTTTTTTTTTTTTTGAGACGGAGTGTCACTCTGTCACCCAGACTGGAGTGCAGTGGTGCGATCTCGGCTCACTGCAAGCTCTGCCTCCTGGGTTTATGCATTCTCCTGCCTCAGCCTCCTGAGTAGCTGGGACTACAGGTGCCCGCCACCACGCTTGCCTAATTTTTTCTATTTTTAGTAGAGATGGGGTTTCACTGTATTAGCCAGGATGGTCTCGATCCCCTGACCTTGTGATCCGCCTGCCTCAGCCTCCCAAAGTGCTGGGATTCCAGGCGTGAGCCACCGCACCCGGCCAACCTGCATTATTCTTTTAGACTCATTATTTGAAGAAGATGTTCCTTTTTTATCACTCAAAATTGTATAAGTAAAATACCTCCTTTTAAAAAAATTTACTGTTGAATGGTAGGTTAAATTTTCTATATTACCTTTCTTTCCTATAGAATACATAATTCTCTCTCTCATTCTCTGTGTGTGTATGCGTGTGTGTGTGTGTGTGTGTGTAACTTTACTAGTAAGTTCTTTGGAAGCAAATGTATTCACTCTTTCACCTTTAAAACAAAGTGTCTAACAGTGAGTTGGCTATGTAATGGGGCTTAGCAAAGTTATTTGGAATAAAAAAATGAATGAAGCATTAGCGTTATTTCCTTTTTAGTATCCATACACACAAGGCTAATCTTGAAACAAATGTGAATTTGTGTATTAAATATCCACCTATTAATTTACTTGTTTACACAGAAGTACTCTCCTCTGGGTGCTTTTTGTGTCATTCTCTTACCTTTTCCTTCTACTGAAATTTATTTGATCTAGGTTTCAATTCTTATGGTCCAATAAGTGATTCCAATGTCCTGATACAGTCCCCTTTAGATTAAATTGTTCATCCATAAAATAATATATTTGGAACTAACTACTATCTTTAAAAAAAATGTGCCTATTTGCAGGTAGTCTACGCATCTCTGCATGTCAAGTCATGCCCTTTGTTGTCAAGTTCAAATGCTCACATTGGCATATTTGAGAATGTACTCGTAATCGTATAAATGCCAGAAGGAAGTAAAAGATGAAGCCTACTAAAAGGTACTTGTGAGAGAGATAGTAAAACCTTAAAAATTTGAAAGTCTGAGGCAAGTAGATAGAGCAGTTATCTCCCTATGCAATGGGGACTTCTGTCTCATAGAATTTATATTCATCTATGAACATTCAAGCACATTTTACAGAAAAGCGTATAAAAATCATCAATAGTAACCAAAAGAATGTTTATATGTTAGAAAATATTCTATAGACAGATGTTCCCATTTTCAGAACTTTAATACTAAGAAAGCAATCAGGATTAATTCACATTTATATGTAATTAAAGTCTTACTTCGACCAAATTGTTTTTTAATATACATAATTGGTCTTTGTGAATGGACATAGTTCAAGTTGCCATGTAAAAATAATTCTGTATATCTTCAGATGATATTCCTGAGCATTTGAGGTTATTCAACTTTTAATCTGTAGAAACTGTGAGCTAGTGCTTTAAGGATGCAATTTCTATTGTCCAAGTAAAACACGAGAACAAATTTAGTAAGAATCAGAAATCTCTTTCTTGCTCTTAATGAATTACGATTACAAAATACACTCACTATGGTAGACTGCCACAAATGGCAATGAACAATGAAATTATTTTTTTTCCATCTTCATTGTTTTGTGCAACAGGATTCAGTATATTCGTATATATTTCAATATACAAAAAAGGTACAATTTCAAAAGCATAAAATTTTAAAATCATGCATATTTCCAGCAGCAAATTCAGACATTATCTCCACCATATGCATTCCTGCTGCATTTTAATTAGCAAAAAAGGTTGCAATTAAGGCCACACATCTTATTAATTCTGTAAAGAAATGAAGTGCTCCTTTTTGATATCTCTCACAAGGAAGATTTGGAAATGTCAGGGACTGAGTTATAGGAAAAAGAACATTTCATGGCCTACTAATTCAGGCAATACATGCCAAACAATCAGAAGGGGAGAAAGATAATTGAAGTAGGGAAGGTAGAGGAAAGATTGCAAGATAAACATTATGTATGGAGGCATACTCCTCAGGTAATGAGGTGATAGATCTAATCTTTTGTAAAATGTAATATACAAATAGCTGTTTTCTAGAAATAGACAATAATTGCAGCTATAAAAGAAAAAGTAATCAAGCATTTATTATTCTTTAGCTTAAACAAGAAGCAGAAAATTATGAGGGTGAAAGAAATTTTTTTAGATTAAGAAAATGGTTCAATATAGGCTTTCTCACACTGCAAGTCAGCTCTCAATTATATGCACTGATGGAAGAGGAGACCTGATCCAGGCTATTGGAAATGGCAAGTATAAAAAAAAGGAAAATTACGGATGATCTGGTAATGGAGGTAAGCCCTAAAAACAATAAAGAGCCAATATCTGCTGACAATTTTGTCATGAAAACCCACAATCTGGGTGCACTGTGTACTAATAGTTGCACACAATACACATCTTCTGTTAGGATGTGTGCTGTTGGTACGAGATTTGGAATTATTAGGCAAGGTAAGAAACTCTTTTACTTTCTGATCATTATTGTTTCCATCAGTAAAATTGTCTCAATATTTACAACACCCACCTCACGTGCTTACTATCAAGATTCAATGAAATATGTTGTGTGAAAACATTAGGGATCTATTTAAATTACAGGTTTTAAAATTGTACCACAAAGACAGATTGCTTGTTGTTTTTTAAACATTCTCATTCTTTCCCAGTATGTGGCCCAGTAATTGGCAAACAGGTGGACACTAAATATTTTTTGAACAAACAAATAAATAAATTCTCATTAGTATTATTATAAACTATAAGATAAACAAGTTTCTGATGACCCCTTGAAAAGGAGGTATTTTTTCTTATGACAATAGTAGAGAAAATAATTTTTGAGAAACCATGTAGAAATATAATTAGCAAAATCTAAAGCTATAAATTTTAGTTTATCAACTCTCCTTCAGACTTGTCAGTGATCCACTTTGCTTGGTCAGCAGTATACTAATATGATGTGATGGTTCATGCTTTGAAAATTTCCTATATTATAGCTAAAATGCTCCTATTTAGTGAAATCTAATACTATTTGAGTACACAATATTTATATAGAATCATATTTATCATTTAAACCTCAGATAATCTGATAGATATAAAGTATTATTATGCTCAGTGAACAGATGAAGAAACACAACTGAGATGAAGAAAGTTTTAAAACTTGTCTAAACATAGAACTAACAAGGAGTCCATCTGCGATTTATATTCTGCTGTGTGACTCTGTCTTGACTTTTTCCTTAAAAATACTTAGTCTTTGGGTAAATTGAATACTTGATTATTGATTTCAGCATAAGAACAAGATATATAATATTTATTATATATAGGTATAAAATATATTATCTCATTTTATGTAAAATATAACACATATATAATACATGAAATAAGTATATATAATATATGAAATATTATATTTATACATATATAATACTTATCTGTACTAATTTATAAGTTTATATTTATACTTATATATAATATATGAAATAAGTTTTATATAAAATATTATATTTATGTATAAAATAAAATGTATAAAATAGCATTATATATTATTATAATTATTATATAGTATTTATATATTTAGTAGTATATATTAATAAATATATTTATTCTTTATAAAATAATATATGTTATATTTTATATAAAATAAGACATATTTATAAAATAATAAAATAAAATGTTTATTATTACATATTATTTATTATAATTATTAGATAGTATTATATATTTATTATTATATATCATTAAATATAATATATGTATAATATATTTATTATTTATAAAATAATACATAATATGTATATTTTATATACATATTATGATTATATTTTATATAAAATAAGATATATAATATACATTTAAGACATATATGTTATATATACATTATATAAAGATAAATACATTATATATAATAATGTATTATATAATAAGTATTATATTCTATATGAAATAAGATATATTTTATATCTATATAAAATAAATATATTTTATACCTGGTTCTTATGCTAACATCAATAGTCAAGTATTCAATTTACCCAAAGATTAAGTATTGTTAAGGATAAAGGCAGTCACACAGCAGAATATGAATCCCAGACGGACTCCTTGTTAGTTCTACACTTGGACAAGTTTTAAAACTTTACTTATTTAATACTTATTATACATTATATTAATATGTATACATATCATATATATATTCTCAAGTGTATGTACATTCAGCCTTGATAGGCAGAATGTCTTAAGATTCCTGTTTTACAAAATCATCCATTATAAACCCTAAGGACTTCACCTTTTTGTCAATTTCCATCCTTTTACTTATGAAGCAAAATTAAGGGTAAGAACAAGATATGCGGATTGCTAATAAACATTTACAGCCACCTCACCCTCGATAGTCTATACTACTTAGGGTTTTAATATTCTTACTTGTAAAATATCCAATGTTCAAAGCATATTTGGGAATTAATTTTAGCTTGGGTAGAAAACAACAGACAATTTTTAGAGTTTAAAAATTAGGAATGTGAAATGCATCCATGCTTGTCTCATGTTTACCTTTATTCCCAAAATCTACAGCAGTCTCCATATATGAATATTTGATCAAAACATTTTTATTATATAATTAAATGAGAAAATTTGAAATACAATGTTCCTGAAGCATAGTAGAGATACAGAATACAATCCCCTTTCTCACCAACTTAATTTTGTTCAGTATTTGTGAAATTGTCTATAAAAATGTGTAATATTAGTCAATGGGATGGATATAAAATATAATAAAATCACTTACATAATTAGTATAGCTGGGGATTCAAACTGCATTTGTAGATACGTTTGCCTTCTAACATTACCTTGTTATTTTCATTTCAATAGGTAGAAATTGTGCTACACTAATCACTGTTAAAGCTGAGTTTGTACATGGCAAATAAATTAGAATATATGTAAAGTCCATAACCAAATTAGCAGGGAAGTAATATAGCAGTACATAGTCCATCGAGAAAAGCAAATAAAATCATTGGACAAGAGCCTTCTAGGAAAAATGAGTGATTACATGAATAGCAGATGAGGATGACAATGATGATTAACCTGATAACTGTGTAGATAAAAGGAGGATAATATTACACAATAAAATAAGCTATACTTTCACCTCTTTCCTATCTCTGGTTTCTGAAGTGAAGTTGGTGAATTTCCTAACAACCAAGGAGCAAACTCAGGACTGACAATATACTGGGAATGTAGTGGTTGGGAATGAGGATTGAGGGAAGGGACGCATTTGAGAGATGCTTTGATGAAAACCTTGCCTACTTCTTCACTCATCAACCAGCCAAGTTCATGTGCACTCATGTATCAATCCATTATCACACTGCTATAAGGACATACCTGATACTGGATAATTTATAAAGGAAAGAGGTTTAATGGACTAACAGTTCTACATGGCTTGGGAGTCCTCACAATCATGGCAGAAGGTGAAGGAGGGGCAAAGACATGTCTTACATGGTGGCAGACAAGAGAGCATGTGCAGGGGAACAGTCTTTTGTAAAACCGTCAGATCTCATGAGACTTATTCACTATCATGAAAACAGCACAGGAAAAACCCACCCCCATGATACAATTTCCTCCCACCAGGTTTCTCCCATGACACATGGGGATTATGGTAGCTACAATTTAAGATGAGATTTGGGTGGGGACACAGCCAAACCATATCAACTCACAAATTGGGATTTTAGCAACATAAGCCCTCACATCTCTCAACATTCTTTAAAAGCTAACGGCTTTATACATATTGATCACATTAAACCTCAGAACACTACTGGATAGGTAGCAGTAGTATTTCTGTTTTACAAAGCAAGTCATAAGAATAATAATAAGTGGATTAAGAAAGCATAGGTTACTTTTCCTAGGTTTCAGAGCCTTCACTAGAATAAAGCGTCATGAGTAAAGTCATGTACTTAGTCATGATAAAATAGTGACTCTCATCTACCAACTTGGCATGTAGTGTACGCCCATATCTGTTAGTGACTTCTCTGTTTAAGTTGTGTCTCATTTGATGTGTGATTAAAAGTATAGACACAGAGACTTCTTCACATTTCACGTATCCTATGGAGTGCTGGCAGAAATGGAACATATGTTGGTACTTAGCAAAGAGAAGTGTATTAAAAGAGGCAATACCTTAAAACGGTGACCACTTAGTAAAAACATGAAAGACTGTGTCATTCCAGTCATTACCTATTCATTAGAAAAATAAATATTAACATTAATATAAACAACTTATTAATGATAATACAAAAACCTTAAACCCATTAGAAAAGAAATATATGATACTCAAGCTCTTATGGACTAGGAACTGGATAAAGTGCTTTATAAACATTATTTCATTTAGTCATGGCAATAAGCAGAATCACCTTTACCTCTGCTAAGATGCTATCTTTGTGAATACCTGAGGTATTTTCTTTCAGTGCCTTTGAAGTCCAAAAAAGATGATTTTAGCATTCTGTGGAAAGTGAAAGCGGAGTCTCTCCTCTTCCTGGATAATGCTCACAAACTGTTTGATATTGCCGCTATACTGTCAAGAGATAACTCCTCCTTATTGTACAGGAGGTCAGACTGAAGTGGCTGGAATGCAGAGTAATGAGACTAACATTCCAAGGTCACTGTCCAGCTGCCTAATTCTTAAAACTTCTCCAGAAACCAGATGCAATTTCATGGCATTGATAAATAAATAAATCATGGGTAAAATTATTTTATTTTATATCTCTTAAAAAGTATAATAAAGAGCCATTGCCATTGCTTTTCTTAAGTAATAACAGTTAAGATGCTTTCATGTATCAACAAGTCTAACCTATGACTTAGAATTTCTATTTAAATTTTGATCTTCCTTTCCTTAAAATTATCTGCATAAAAATTAGCTGTCAGATTTCTTTTTTCCAGATGCATACAGTGATCCTCAAAGTTATTTAGAGCCTCATCAGTATGTGGTTTGCAAAGAGCAGTCACGGTTTCTACCATTTCCTTATACTTAGTGGGATTTGTGGGCTTTGAATGGTCACAATAATCAAATGAAGTTCTTAACTGCCAGAAAGAAAGCATACAGGTCCAGAAAATTCCTCTGCAAGGATTACACATGAAGACCATCTCTTTCACCAAAGCCTGTAAAGCACATAAGTGAATGCATATTAATGCAATGGTTTTCCTATTTCCTGATGGCACCAAAATTACATGGGTACATCTGCCATGTTTCCAAACTAATGACCAGGAACATCAATTAAATAAATAGACCAATGAGATAGGATGTTTCAGCCAACCCTGTTAATGTTATGGATAGGAAGTGAAGGCTACTTACTTAAAAACCATTGAGATGGCCAGGCCTGGTGGCTCACGCTTATAATCCCAGCATTTTGGGAGGCCAAGGTGGGCAGATCACCTGAGATCAGGAGTTTGAGACCAGCCTAGCCAACATGGTGAAACCCTGTCTCTGCTAAAAATACGAAAAAAAAAAAAATTAGCCAGGCATGGTGGTGCACACCTGTAATCCCAGCTACTCAGGATGCTGAGGCAGGAGAATTGCTTGAGCCTAGGAGGTGGATGTTGCAGTGAGCCAAGATTGTGCCACTGCACTCTAGCATGGGTGAGAAAGCAAGACTCCATCTTAAAAAAAAATCATTGAGACGACTGGACTAGCAAAATAGTGTTCTCTAAAACTACATCTCACACAAATTTTAGGGGCAGGAAGCTAAACGATGGTCCTCCAACTGCTAGCATTGAGTGAGGGACCCCTGTGATGCTTAAAAAAAATGTTGTCAGTACTAAATCTCACAATGCTGTAACTAGGGCAGGTGTTGCTTTGGAAGAACAAATAAAGAAAGTGCCACCAAAATCTCAACATGCCAAAGCGATGAATAAGTTTAGGCTTATTTATCAAGGTTGAAAAGCTGGTAGCAGTAGCATTGGGAAAACATAGTTAGCACAAGGGAATGGTTCTTGGGTAATCAAATCACCACCCAAGAAAATTGCAGTGCTCCTTTACTTATCATTTGGCCTAGGGTTTCTAACAGGGTTGTTACACACAAAATCAAGGAGTAATATTTATTGGTTTAAATGCTGTTTAATTACATATTTCTCAAAAATGTACAATAATTGAAAAGAAGATATTATTAGCTAAATCATCGATACATTATGTTCATAATTTAATCATTGTAAAAATAACTTCTACTTTCACCATTAGTGCACTAGAGCATGCAAATTCTAGCTAGTTCTTGTAAATTTCACAGCATATTAAACAGGTAATATATATTGTCTTAGAAATATGAAAAAAAGAAACTCAAAATTCTAACATGTATGCTATTGCAAAACATAACAATACAGAATCTATTTTTGCTAATATTTCCATAAAATATATTCAAACTATTCCATTGCTGCACTCTGAAGATTTCAAGTCATGTGTATCATTGAGCTTTGAAAATAACAAATATTGGCTCACCTTCTGATTTTTCTCTAACAAGTTGTATATGCTGCAGAATTTTAATTAGATTCTTTGAACCTGGTTTTCCATTTAAAAATGTAAATAATATTGCTTACTTTAAAAGGTTGATTTGAGAATAAATAAGAAAATGTACACTGAGGTTACAGCACAGTGCCTGGCACTGAATAGATGCTTTAGTAGTGCTAGTAATTTCTCTCTCCATTCTTTTTAAAAAAGATTGAACAGGTGGGTGTATTATAGTATACAAATGAAAAATTTCAAATAATTTAACATAAAAAACTCACATAACATATAATAAAGTAGCATGATATCATACAAAAATTATACTTTGTTTGCAATAATGGTGAAAACTAACTCTACAAACTGAAAGGGAAGACTTTAAATGAAAACAATCATATGACATAACCATTAAACCAAGAAAGCTAGAGACATACAACTGGGCTCAGAAAGATTGAATTCAGTTCTGGCTACTTCTCTATAAGAAGAATATTAAAGGATGAATTTAAATGTGTAAAAGATGGCAAGAAATTTACCTCCAGACAACGAGTGTGAGTGGCACCAAAATATCTTAGAAAACAACCAATAAAAATATCAACTCATTGGATATTTTAACACCTCTATCTCAGCCCCGACCAGAACACATGTGCACATGTGCACGCATACACACACACACACACACACACACACACACACACATGCAGATGTGAAATGGAAATTTAGATGAGGCTGAAAGTGAAGGTAAGGGATAGGGTTTGGTGGGGAAGGGAAATTAGGATTCTTCATCCAATCTATGTCTATTCCAAGAGTGTGGAAAGACCCTTCTCAGTTGCAAGATTATGAACCCAAAGTTCCAGTTCTCAAAGTTTTGTTGTATTGTGTATGTCAAGGACAGTCTTTCTCTGATGTACTCAGAAGATCTAAATCATAAAAAGCTTTTTTATCTAGTGAAAATACACTGTAGTATAATAATCTGTTATAACATCAACCCTCTTGCATGGGAAAGCTTTTATACAATCAGAAAACATGCATTGAAAATAACCATTGAATGAAATTCCTTTATAAAATGTTTAAATGTCCCACCAGGTAACCAAATGTACCTGAAGCTTTAACTGTTTTCCCAGGAATATGGGGCCAACCATTGGTTATAAACTATTTTAGTAATTTGTAAGTTACCACACCAATATATTCTATTTGGATTACTTTATCTTCTCCATGATGAGTCATGGAATGCAGAACTTTTAACAATAAAAGTTTCAGGACTCAGGAAAAACAAGGTAGTCATCCTGGTTTTCCATGAGCCCATGCTTAATTAACATTAGACTTATATCCTCTTGAATACCAGTTGTTTTTCCAAATTAAGTGCACAGCACTGATAAACGATGGGTTATCATAGGTAATTTGACTTAGACTGTGGAATTTATTCAAATTGTATATTTAAACAATTTCAGTATCAGCTGGTTTAACATAAAAATCTGACAAACTATTTTTTGGTATTTAATTTTTTATTCTACTTGGTTAGCAGCTTTATACAAGGTAATTTGGTTATTCTGTGGTTTATAATAACATAATAACCATAATTACACCACATAATTAGACATTAGAATTTTAGAAATCCCATACCATTTTGGAACATATATTAATATTATTCACAATAATATAACCTAAAGAAGATTGAATATCATTTGGCAATCCCACGTAGCTAAACATATTGAATAATTCAGTTTACCTCTTTTCTAGATGTTTTTTGGGGGCCTTC
The DNA here is from genome assembly GCF_028858775.2 of Pan troglodytes. NCBI lineage: Eukaryota > Metazoa > Chordata > Mammalia > Primates > Hominidae > Pan > Pan troglodytes. The sequence continues at coordinate 109,180,634 of NC_072410.2, forward strand.
TGATTCATCCAAAGAGCCAGGCATTAGGAAAGACAATTTTGAAACTGATGTTTGATTTTTGGAAACCTGCTAACTATGTTAGAGGCTTAAAACACTCGATGTTATGAAATAGAATTCCAGATTACTATAAATTACTTATTTTGCCAAAATGATGACTCAAAAGGCAAAAACCTTTCATTAGCTTTTACTATTACATGAAAATCCTGATCAAAGCCAAATTTTACCCTTGAATTAGTTTAACAATACTGTTTTCTTTCTCTTTCTTTTCTTTTTTTTTTCTTTTTTGAGATGGAGCTTCTCTCTTGTTGCCCATCCTAGAGTGCAATGGCATGACCTCTGCTCACCACAACTTCCACCTCCTGGGTTCAAGCAATTCTCCTACCTCAGCCTCCTGAGTAGCTGGGATTACAGGCATGCACCACCATGCCCAGCTTATTTTGTGTTTTTAGTAAAGATGGGGTTTCTCCATGTTGGTCAGGCTGGTCTCAAACTCCCAACCTCAGATGATCCACCTGCCTCAGCCTCCCAAAGTGCTGGGATTACAGGCATGAGCCACTGCACCAGGCCTAGTTTATTAATGTTAACCCCAATTTTTAAAATAAAACCTTATAGAGGATTCCATCTAATCTTAACCAATTTAACTTTGATGTGAAGTCTTTACAAACCTTTTATAACCTTTTTGCTAAAGGACAGAAGAGTGTCTTAAGACAACCTTGCTGTGTGTTTATTTCAATGCTCAATTTATGAAAAGATCCTATAATACCCTTTTGAATTTAGTTAATGTTTACACACGGGAGTTTTGCAAGATTAATTTTTACAATCTTTCTATAACTTTCTTAAACCTTCATCTTTCTTGTCTAATTTAAGACAATCCTTCATGACTAGGCAAAATTTACATTTTACATTTCCTTGGCTTATAATATTTTACTAGAACACATTCTATTGTTTTTACACATCATACATGTAAATTTACTTTTAATAGTTTAAATTACATGTTATGATGGTAACTTTTATAAATTTTTAACTTTAGTGTGAAACCTGGTAACTTATTTTGATTACATATTAGGCACAGAGAAAGTCTATTTCCAGCCTATTTAGGGATGTGGTTAATTTCATATGTCCCTGGGCCTTACCAAGTTGTAAAGCATGCAGTTTACAGCCTTGAAACACTTAGCAAACCTAGTGTCTGACTTATATGACTTAGACCACCTATCTACATTTTGATGATATATGTGTTTTACCAACGATCTCTTAAGACTTTTTTTGAATTATTAAAGTCACATAACATAAAAGGCATTACAGCTTTTATCTTTCCTTTAAAAAATATTTGATTTAAGCACTTATTTTTATTTATTTATTTATTTGTTTTTGAGATGGAGTCACCCAGGCTGGAGTGCAGTGGCGTGATCTTGGATCACTCCAACCTCCACCTCCCAGGTTCAAGCAATTCTCCTGCCTCAACCTCCTGAGTAGCTGGGATTACACATGCACATCACCACCTGGCTAATTTTTTGTATTTTAGTAGAGACAGGGTTTCACTGTGTTGCCCAGGCTGGTCTCAAACTACTGAGCTCAGGCAATTCACCCGCCTCGGCCTCCCAAAGTGCTAGGATTACAGGTGTGAGCCACCTAAGTGCTTATTTTTTAAGCCAATTAATTATAGCTTCGTTTTTATAGACATTACACACTATATATATATATATAGAGAGAGAGAGAGAGAGAGAGACAGACAGACAGTCTGAAGATTTAGTGTTTGTAAGATTTTTTATTTCCAGTTTCTTAATTGGATTACTGGCTTCAGGGTGGAGCCTTTGGAGGAACAGGGCCAGGAAAGCATGCATCTTTAGGGCTTAATAAGCAGGCACAGTGAAGCAAAGGCAGATCGCCAAAATTAAGTGTGCTATTTTATATTGGATCTTGGGTTCCCAAAAGGAGGGAGATAGTAAGGGAGAAGACAGTGCATTGCTTCTACCATTCATTTCATTGCAAGGCAACCCAAAGCCAATCAATCAATTTTGTAATTAGCCCATCTGTCATGGAAGTCTCATCTCTTAATAGGTGGTGGGGATGTTTCCATATTTTTCAGGTGGCCAAAACCATGCTTCTTCAATTCAAATGTGCAAAGAGTTAAGTATCCCTTCATAGTTACTATTAGCCAACACTTAAAGTATATTTTCTACCTAGTTATTACACACCAAATTTCTCTCATAATGCAAAGTAATTTCTGATGCCCCAAAACCTTAAAACCATCAGATAACACAATACAAAACAGAACAGAGCCTTTGATATTGAGAGGGATCTATTCACTTTTAATTCTTGAGGTTTCATGAGGAAGACAGAGGTTTTATTTTCCCAAATTGGGATCTGTGGCACCTCCTCGGTTTTTCCCAAGGAGTCCCTGGCTACCAGAAGTTACCTTGGGGCCTTTCATTTGCATTAAGAATGGCAAGAAATAACTCAGTCGACTGAGAAGAAAAAAAAAAACTTTTTTTCCAGAAAAACAAGATTCAAGAAGAGAAAAACATAAAAAGCCCTTTTAAATATACCTATAACAGATATCCACTTTTAATTATGCTGAGCACTCTTTAAAAAAAACATTTAAAATCCCTTGTTACTTGACTTAAGCCACACCAACCAGTTAAGATTTTTGGCTTTTGAACTTTACAAAAAGTACCCTTATAGGTGAAACCAACAAGCCTTAATTAGATTATGACTTACCTGCGAGTGTACAAGATATTTTCAAAGGAGAGGGTAAGCAGGTTTTGAAAACATCATTGCAAAATTGTGACTGAGACAATGAAAGAGATCCAACCCAACAAACTCCATCTTGCTTCCTGCCCTCAAGATGTCCTTGCCTATCCCTGGGCGTAGGCTGAACTAACTCTGTGAGGAGCCTGGTTTACAGTTTACAGTCCAAAACAAAGATGATAATAGCCCCTTCCTAAAATATACTTCCCTCTTGCCTGGGGAACAGATAATGAAACTAGCCACAAGATTAGAGACCATGGCTTAGGAGTCACACAGATGAAGGCTATAAGATTTTGACCCTCCCTAAACTACTCTCAAGATCTGTGCTTAAGATATCTTGTAAACCTTATACTTAATGGATCAGCTGGGACCACCCAGATTGATAAACTGGCTTATCTGATTTTGTAGCCCCCTCCCAGGAACTGACTAAGCACCAGAAGACAGCCGCCATTGTAAAATGGTTGAGACTAAAAGTATTGCCATGTGATTACAGGTCATGTTCCCAAGGACATGAAACCAGATGGAGGCCTGTGGCCAAATTTGTTACTGACCACTTTGTTGGATTGGCTTGAACGGCAAACATATGGGGTCCTAGGCCTGCATTCTATCCTGAGGTACTCTTTCTTTTGACAGAACTGTACAGAAAGACACACAAAGCACACCAGATTGGCTATAGCTTAAGAACAACCTCACAAATACTTTTTCATTAATTAAAACTTTACAGAGGAGATAAACAGTGACTTTTACTTTTCATTTAACCAGTCTGCACAGAGAGAAAGAGGCCAGAGACTGGTAAGAATTTTTCACCCTTTTGCCAGCATGTCAGGTTTCTGGGTTCTCTCCCTAAGTGGCCCTAGTGACCCTGCTGGACTGTATGCAAACAAACACATTGCCATGAATTAAAAATATTTACAAACAGTTTACAAATTTTGGAGAAATTAGGCAAAGAGAGAGAAATATGACTTAAATTCTATTTTTAAATTATATTTATGAGAGTATACTGAACACATTTAAAGTATCAGGAAGCCTAAATCCAAATAGTTAGTTTAAGGTTAAAAGGCTAGTGTGCTCCATTAATTCCTCTGGCCCCAACAAAGGTAGCTTAGGAATTCCAGATAAATGGAAGAAATAATGACTTCACTAAGGGATTTAAGTATGAAAAAGTTAATTAGCCAAATGTCTCCAATTCCCTATTAGATTTTAAAGAATGTTTTATCATCCAAAATTTTCCTCATCTTTCTCCTTTACTTAATGGTTCCTTACTACATTGTTCCATAAATAACATTTTAAAATCTGTAATTTGAACTAACTATTGGATAACTTCCAAATTAGACAAAATTAATTTTTCTCTGTAATAATATAACCCTTTTTGGCACATTTTGTATACAGAATTACATGTTGACTAGAATTCTTATCCTAAAACTTTAGTTAAACCTGAAAAAGCAAGAAGTCTTGAGATAACATTTTCACAATTTTAGAAGCATATTTCCCCATATTCCAAACCTTTCCTAATCAGAAATGACCCAGATATTAAATGAATGTCAAAAATAACTTTAACATTTTAATTTATACAAAAGTTTACCTAAAACATTTATTGTTGGAGGCTGAAAGAATGAGGGTCGTGGCCAACTCAGTATACCACTGGAGGCTATATGAGCAAACAGCAAACTGTTCTCATGAATGCAGGATGTTGGCAAGCTGACAACTGTGTCTGCTGCCAGAAGGAATGCTGAAGGCATTCACGCCCCAGGGGCAGTGTTCCTTGTGGTTATCTATAGGAACATCTGGGGCCTGTTGTATAAATAAAACAATTATGAAAGCCTTTGATAAATCAAGCAGCTGACCAACCATTACCTCTTCCTCTCTGTTGATTCTACCTAATAAATATGAAGGGCTGTAGAAGCTCAGGGCCCTTGTTCCCTAGAAGCAAGGAGCCCCTGACTCCTTCTTTAAAACAGATCCTTTTGTCTTTGTCTTCATTTCTACCTTTGTCCTCCTTTGTTCAGTCCCAAACTGACAGCCAGAATTTATCCCATTCATTGTACTAAATTCTTCCACTTTTAATGAGGGAGACAGGAGACATCAATCAACATATGTAAAATGAACACTGGTTCTGTCTGAAAAGGGGAAACAACTCGAAGAGGGGAGGGAGCTTGGGGGCTTCCAGGTCATAGGCAGGTGGAAGAAAAATGGTTGCATTCTTTTGAGTTTCTGATTAACATTTCCAAAGGAGGCAATCAGATATGCATTTATTTCAGTGAGCAGAGGAGTGACTTTGAATAGAATGGAAGGCAGGTGTTAGAAATGCTTGTTTCCTGGTGCCACAGAGAAATAGCACTCAAACATAAATTTATTTCTCTCAGCAAGGCCATTTTTACTTTCTGCAAAAAGGGTGCTCATGGCAGATGGAACAATGGTGAGAGCCTGCTTGAACAAAGGAAAAGCAGACATATTTATCCCTTACACATTTGGGTTGTCCTTACTGCTGTGTCCTACATCCATTGGCTGGTGCTGGACCTCACAGTCTTAAACTGATAGCTGATTTGCTAATAACCTAAAATTTTCCTAAACAGGTAAGTGCAAGGGAGAATAAAGCAGGAGAGGAAGTTGCTTATGAAAGGCTTAAGGAAGCAATAACATTTCCAAATAAGGAAGGGGCATAAGCTATGAGCTAAGACTTGCCTGGGCCTGCCAAGACATGCCTGACTAAGACAAAGCAACTAACTGGGCCAAAGTGTAAGAACTAATAGTTGATAGGAGGCTTTAGAGTAAGAAGCTATTATTTCTAGTGTCTGTTATTTTATTTTTAAACCAAGACAAGCTTTGAAGAGGAACTTTTCTACTTTCTACAATTTCCTCTTATTTTACTTTATAGTTCCTCTTCAAACTTGTTTAACATGTCTTGGCTTAGTTGTTTTGATTAACTCCTGGATGTACAGTACAACATAACACCTAAGAAGAAGGAGTATACTTATAGTTGTTATAGAGGTAAGAATTGAGGCTATGCTTTTTTTTTTTTTTTCTTTTTCTGGTTGATGAAATGCCAGGGTAGAAGGGATAGCCAATTGAACTAGGGCATAAGCACTGCTCTAATTATTTGGCAGAGTGTCCAGTAAAGGTCCTCCATAATACCACCATACATCCTTTTGGGGATGAATAAGAGCGGACTGATGGGTCAGCTCTTGGAAGTGCCTAACTTCACTGCATCCTGTTAAGTCTCCAAGGAATGCCAAAATTTTCCCCTTGTCATTGGAGACACGAGGTAAAATTGGTCTTGGAAGATGGAGGCTGGATGGCCCTCGGGGGCTGACCCGCAGGGTGCTGAACTTCAGGAAATAGCAGAGAAAGAGCTTGGCACAATTTGTTATTCCAGGCAGTGGAATCTTGAAAAAGAGCTACCGTGCAATCCATGTCTGCTTGATTTGAGGACCATCCCAGTGGAAAAGGGACAATATGGGCCTCTGGCCTACTGTGTGCACAAGTGTAACAGTTGCTTTTATTTGGAGTGCAGATGGAATATTTAATCCATTTTAGCCAGGCATTTACATCCTGATACCCTGTCTTAATTGTTATTGTTTGCTTTAGGTATTTTACTTTTGCTATAGAGACTTTGGTCTTGTCAATCTCCATAAGGTATAAGGAAATAGGCATTAAAAGTAATAACTTGAGATGAGTTAGATCTAGTTATATTAATAATAATAAGATGGGAAGTAGTTAAAGGGAAGAAAAGATAGCTAGATTATGTTTTCTTAGCTTTAACTTGGTAGAGCTTGACCCTGGAACAATGGCCCATGACTCTGATGGTGATGACACTTTATTGACTCAGGTATGATGTGTCCATCCTTTTCTGCTGTGCGAACGGCAGTCTCGGTGGTTAGCAGTGCAAGGTAGGGTTCTTCCCAGGCTGGCTTGAGTTTCCCCTGTTTCCACCCTTTTGATGAGGATGTGGTTCTTAGGCTGGTGCTGGTTTACTGGAAATTCTAGGGGTGGTACCTGTGCTAAAAGACTTTTGGTTTTGAGGGAAGGGAAAGTGGAAGAGAGACCAAGTATATAATTTTTAGTAAATTGATCCTTTGTTTTAAATATGGGGACATTAGCAGTGGACTTTATACTCCCCAGTGCCTTCTTGCTGAGACATTTCCTTTTCCTTAGTTTTACTTATGTCGTCTCTGAGGGACCCTTTGGGGCTCCTTGATGTAGCTGGAACAAGATTTCCTTTATAAGGGGTTTGGATAACATTTTTCAACCTTTTAATGTAGGTAAAAATCCACATTCTTATGCCTCCTTAAAATCCTTTTACCAAAAGTATATTTTACTTTCCTTACACACCTTGCACATAAACTGTTTCTTCAATAGTTTTACATTCAGGGGGCCTAATTCCTTTTAAATTGTACAACATTTCTTGCATAAATTCCCTTTTATAACTTTTCATGACTTTCACAGACAATCTTTGACATGCCTCAACTTTCTGACTTGTTGTAAACATCCCTTTCTTTAAACAACCAGTTAATTTATTTTAAGACAAGAATTTACCATATGACATTCTTTTTACATAAATTCTCCCCCCCCGCTTTTTTTTAAGATGATAGCCATCCTTTTCCAAAGCGAACTTCCTTCATGTTTGTGGACTAGACTGCCTAAGGCCATAAGATTAGAAGTTAGGATGAATACATGTTACACTGTTAATTTTAGCAAATTTTACTTTTGTTGAAAACTTCGTGTTTGGGATTTTAATTATCCTTTGCAATTAATAAGACATCATTTAGTCCAAATTAACTTAGAATTGGTATAGATGGTTCCTTCCTGGTTCTGTAAGTACTTTAAGGCTTGGCTGAGTGCAAACAGCTCGCACATTTGAGCAGACCAATTATTAGGCAATTTTCCTAACTTCATTTCTACAAGAGTTTGTTTCCCTATCAGTTACTGGATACCCATAGTGTCTTCTTCCCTCAGTCACCCAGGAGAACCATCTATCATCCTGCCCTGAAGGGAGTTCCTCCTATGTCTGGTCAGACCTCTGTATGGTCATAATTAAGGTTTAGATCTCCTGTTAGAAAACCTGCTGAGTTAAGGGAATTATCAGTGGTTAATGTTAAATCATCTTTTTCTAACAGAATAGCCTCATACTTTAAGGTTCTTGAGTTAGTAAGCTACTTTTTCGCTTTTGTTGACTTAGGATAGTTCTGACCTGGTGAGGTGTGCTCATAATGGGGTTTCCTTTAAAAGTTATTTTTCTACTTTCTTCTGTTGGCAAAGCAGTTGCCACTACAGACTGAATGCATTTGGGCCATCCGTGGGTTACTGGGTTAAGAATTTTTGATAGGAAGGTTATCACAGAATTTTTGATTGTCTGTGGCCTCCATGCTTTCAGGCTACACCCTTGTTTATACTGACAACAAGGTGGAATGGCTGCTTAAGGAGGGTAAAACTAGGACAGGGGCAGTTCAAACTAATAGATGTTTTAACCTTTCCACCTGTTGGATTTCTGGTAATCACCAAATGAGGAGGGGTTTTTTCCAGTCTTGCATGAGCTTCTTGTATAAGGGTTTTGTTTTTAGGGCATAAGAATCTATCCATAGACGACAGTATCTGACTAATCTTAAAATTTCCTAAGTTCTTGTTTAGTCCCCGGCAGAGGAAAGGATATGATGCCTTTAATCCGTTCAAGCTCAATTAGCCATTTACCTTTGCTAATTAAATGACTTGTTCTAATATTTGACTAAATAAATTTGAAGACTCCATAAACCCTTGGGGTCAGAATGTCTATCAGTATTGCTATTTTTGACTGGAGTGAGGGTCTTCACACTCAAAGGCAAATAGGTCCCAGTTGTCCTCTGCTAACAGACAAGCCCAGAAGGCATCTTTTAAATCTATTACCATAATGACAGGGTGGGTAGTTTGGACTATCTGATTAATAGCTCGAAGGTCTTGCACTCACCCGGTGCGACCCGTCTGGCTTCTTTACATGCAGTATTGGAGTGTTATAGGGTCACGGAGAAGACTTTCAATTATCAATTATAGGTTTTAAATTTACCCTGGCTTTTAAAGGAATAGGGTACATTGCTTTCTCTTTACTACTTCTGTCTCTTTCTCTCTCTCTCTGACTCTCTGTCTCTGTCTCTTTGACTCCCTCTTTGTCTCTCTGTCTCTTTCTCTCTCTTCTAAGATTTTTTTTTTCTTCCTATGAGTCTCCTGGCTTTACTCTTTCACCCTTTATATTGTCTGGAGAGTTGGGTTCTGTGTTCTTTATAGGTTTTGGTCCCCTGGGTACTTAGGCTGGTAGTGAGTGAGCTTTTGGGATGATTCCCAAGAGGCAGGGTTATAAAGAGGAGGACAACAGGGATAGGAGAAGGGTCTGGGACAGCAGCTGCTTTTTCTTGATTTTGGTCTTCATTATCCTTCTAATATATTAACATACACCCTGAAGGACTACTAGAAGAAATCTGATCACCTTCACCTTTCCCTGAGTCATCTTTACTCCCTGTCCTTGTTTTACTAGAAACGTTTCCCATGTTGGTTACTTGTCAGGTTCTATCTCCTGAAATTATTGGAAGGCTCAACCCCTCAAACCAGGGATGTCTTGCCTTGCCTGCCCCAGAAGACTCAACCCCTTAAACCAGGGATGTCTTGCTTTGCCTGCCCTGGGAGGTTGAACTGTTTCCTCACCTTCCCCCTCTGAAGGTCCCTCGCACACTTCTCAGTCATGTTATCCTCTCTGGCCACTCCCCAGAGGGAGAATTAGGCCCCTCTTATAAATCTCACAGCAGGATCCACCCTAAGCCATATGAGGTAGCTAAGAAACTGCAGAGACGACCTACTCACTCTGTCCAGCAGTAGGACTTGTCACCATCCACACAAACAACACCACAAGCAGTGTTGTCTGTGATTATTCATGCACACACACATTCAGCCCTCCAGAATCTGACTGCCAGGGAAGTACTTTACTGGCTCCTGCGGCTTTTCCTTCCTTGTTCTGTACACAGAGTTGTTGCCACAGTATATGAGAATCCTTTACCCCAGGTTGCTGGCCGGTTTCTTTCCACATTGCTGAGAGTCTGGGTTTATTTGTCACACTGGGTGGGTCTTGATTCCTCACCCCTGAGGCCACCGAAACAAGGTGACAGGACACCTCCTCATGAGAGAGGACTAGAGACCACTGCCAGAGGAGAACGGGTCCCCATACGGACTGCCACCAAAATTGTTAAAATTGTTCCATCTGCGGGGAGCACCCTTTCGGCAGAAAATAAAAATGGCCTTGTGGAGAAATCCTTTGTCTCCATGCTGACTTTTCTTCATGGCACCGATTATCTATTTCTAACAGCAGGTTTGTCTAAGCATTCCCAGCTTGAATTTTCCCTTCAGCTTAGTGATTTTAGAGGCCCAAAATATTTTTCTTTCATAAATTACTCTCATTCATCCAAACAAAACACACAAACAAAGATCATTTTGTTTTTGCTGGGTGTATAGTTTTACAACCTTCTCTGCCAAACACTGAAATGTTAAAATATCTAGCAAAGACAAACATAAAATTCAGACAAAATGTGTGCTGACAATTCTGAAGGCATTTCTATTTTTATTCTACCAATAATCGTAAAGCCAGCTTGTTTAGTAAAGTTATACTTAAGTCAGGTGAACTTGCAAATTGCTTAGACTTATTTATTTTTTTTGCACTCTTTTACTTATAAACCAGTTTGTGCTCACAACACATAACAATAAGTGTACATACAAACAAATACATTTAGACATGTATATACACTCATAAACAAAGATCCAATAGCTTGGAACCTTAGCCATGGGATAGCAACACAAGCTTGCAGATTTTACCTTGTTTGTGCCAATAGATAATCCAATGAGGCTGTGAACCAAAATTACAGGTAAAGCAGCCTCCATGGCAGTTTGATTTTTAAAGGCCAAACCTCCCTTTTAAAGGCCACCTATGAAGGGGAAAATTTACATCTCAAAGTTACAGAACTTAGATCTAAACAAAAGCATGGTTTGTTACATAAACTTTAAGCCATTGTCTTCCCCGTAGAGTTCCTAGTGGTTTCAGTGCAGAGACAGAAATGCCCTTACAAATGGGAGATTTTTCTTTAAAGATGTAAATTTCTTTTACAAACAATTTAAGAGTGATTTAGTTTGATAGGTAGTCTTTTAACTTGGCTTGTTCCTTAATTAGATTACTAGTTTTAGGGTAGAGCCCTTTAAGGAACACCATCAGGAAAGTTTTAGGGCCAAAACATGCAAAGAGCCAAGTAGTTCCCTATAGTAATAACCACTTACAAACAACACTGCTGTCTGCTATGACTAACACTGTAGCTGTCATGACTACAAGCCACTATACACCAGGGTCCTGTCCTCCCAGAATACCAAGCATTTTCTCATAGCTCTGAAAAGCCAAAGCAATCAAGTAACATAATAACGAAGACCAAAAGACCCCAGAGCCTTAGACCTAAGGGGAATTTGTCTGCTTACAATGCTTGGGATTCCCTGAGGAAAAAACACGTTCCTCCAAACAACAGAGTCTTTGGCACCTTTCTGTTTTTCCTAAGGGATCCCAGGCTGTCAGAAATTTCATTTTTTAAGGTTCGTCTGTCCTTTGGCATCAAGGTGTTACAGGTAGTTAGACACACATGAGCAGGGCAGGAGAGGGCTCTTCCCCCACCCACTAGGAATGTCAAACGATCATTGGGTATGGTTCGACAGTTATCACACTGCCTCCCTAAAAATGATAATTTGGCAGCTGGTGCCAGGGAGAGACAATCTCCTGATGGTCCACAGCTGCCACATTAAAGTGTTAATTAAATGTAGGCACCAGAGAGAGGCAACTTCCTGGGCATGTGCATTAAGAGACAAAATGGCAAGAGTAGGACCTTCGGGGGGTATACCACTGGAAAGGGAAGAAAGTCTCACATGGGCATGCATACAATTTCCAAAACACACTGCCCATGCTCACGCCCAAAGCCTAAGAAGGGCACTGTGCATGCCGGCAGCCCACCCAAGCAAAGAATCATGGGAAAGCGGTGCAAGATGCCAGGAGAGGGTCAGCATATAAAGTCATAGGATGAAGGTTAAATGCTGCACTTGATGTTCACAATGCTCGCTTGGGTGCCTTCCAAGTGCACCTTCCTTTCTTTCATGTTCTAAAGCTTTTTAATAAATGTTTACTCCTACTCTGAAACTTGCCTCAGTCTCTGTGTTTTTCTGCCTCATGCCCCTCACTCAAATTCTTTTTTCTGAGCAAGCAAGAATTGAGGTTGCTGCAGACACATATGGATTCACCACCAGTAACTTGGTGACCTTCCATCCCTAACAAAGGGTTGTAAGAGGAAGGAGAGGCAGATAGAAGCAAATGGAGAAACAGATAAGATTCAGTTGACTGAGATGTTTTACAGAGAAAGAAAAAGGGTATTAAAAGAATACCTATGTATACATGAATAGCCCAAATGTCAGTTTTAACAAAGTCGACTTTTGTCTGTAGAGTTTTTTAAGAATAACATTTTTCTAGTTGTAATTCGTACTGAAGCAATTTTATTCTGCTTCTGCTGCTACCTGGGCTCCAGCACCAACCAAGCAGCCCACAGAAGCAACCATCCACTGCAGTAGCCGCTGGCTGCCCTTCTTACTGCATGTGCTGTCTCTCAGCTAACAATCACTGAGAACAGGAGTATAGGTGACTCTAAACACTTCACATTTTCAGGGCATCTCCATACTCACCTACAAGCATTCGAAAGGTGAGCCATGCCACTCAACATCGAAGTGGCTGCCACCTGAGATTTTGCCTAAAAATGCCTCAGGTTGTTGTGCATTTCTTGGTCTCTCAGTTCCTGGCTAGTGCTTGCCACATGTTTCACAGTTGGTGGGTCTATGGAATTGAGCTTCAGGGCCCAAGGAAGCTGAGAGGGCAAAGAAAGAGGGTGATAAATCCAGTTTCTTAGTAAGGAACATTTAATAGAGACTTATGAAGCGATGTGTATTTTGGTCAGTGATGAGATGAGATGGTGGATCCCTGCCTTTTTCTTATTATTTTTCATGTTGGAAGCTTTATGTAGTGAATTGAGATCTTTCATGTTTCATAATGTAGGCATTTAATTTTATAAAAATCTCACTAATCACTACTTTAGTTGCATCTCATACATGTGGCTGTGTTGTGTTTTTTCTTTTCCACTAAGTACAAAATAAAATGAATTTCCTGGGCAATTTCATCCTTCATCTAGTTTTTAGAAGTATATTGCTTAATTTACAAGTACTCAGGAAATTTCCAGATAGCTCTTTATTATGGTTTCTAATTTAACTCCATGTGAACAGAGTATAAATTCAATTATTAAAAACTTGTTGCATCAGGCGTGGTGGCTGACATGGTTTGATTGTGACCCCATGGAAATCTCATCTTGAATTGTAACTCCCACAATTCCCAGCTGTGATGGAAAGAACCTGGTGGGTGGTAATTAAATCTTGGGGGTGGGTCTTTCCTGTGCTGTTCTCATGATAGTGAATAAGTCTCACAAGATCTGATGGTTTTAAAAATGGGAGTTTCCCTGAACAGGCTCTCTCTTTGCCTGCTGCCATTCATGAAAGACATGACTTGCTCCTCCTCACCTTCTGCCATGATTGTGAGGCTTCCCCAGCCACATGGAACTGTTAAGTCCATTAAACCTTTTTTTTTTTTTTTTTTTTTTTGGTAAATTGCCTGGGTATATCTTTATCAGCAGGATGAAAATGGACTAATACAGTAAATTGGCACCAGTAGAGTGGGGTGCTGCTGAAAAGATACCCAAAAATGTGAAAGCAGCTTTGGAATTGGGTAACAGGCAGAGGTTGGAATAGTTTGGAAGGCCCAGGAGAAGACAGGAAAATGCAGAACATTTGGAACTTCTAGAGACTTGTTGAATGCCTTTGAACAAAATGCTGATAGTAATATGCACAAGGAAATCCAGGCTGAGGTGGTCTTAGATGGAGATGAGGAACTTGTTGGGAATTGGAGTAAAGTGACTCTTGCTGCGTTTTAGCAAAGAGACTGGCAGCATTTTTCCCCTGCCCTAGAGATTTGTGGAACTCTGAACTTCCAAGAGATGATTATCTGGTGGAAGAAATTTCTAAGCAGCAAAGCATTCAAGATGTGACTTGGGTCCTGTTAAAGGCATAAGGAAAACAGAGCATAAAAGTTTGAAAACTTTGCAGCCTGACAATGCACTGGAAAAGAAAATTCCATTTTCTGAGAAGGAATCCAAGCCCACTGAAGAAATCTGCATAAGTAATGAGGACCCAAATGTTATTCCCCAAGACAATGGGGAAAATTTCTACAGGGCATGTCAGAGGTCTTCACAGCAGCCCCTCCCATCAAAGGCCTGGAGGTCTAGGAGAAAAAGTGTTGTTTGTGAGCTGGGCCCAGAGTCCCAGTGCTATGTGCAGCCTACGGATATGGTGCCGTTTCCCAGCCACTCCAACCGTGGCTGAAACAGGCCAAAGTAGACCTCGGCCATGGCTTCAGAGGGTGCAAGCATCAAGCCTTGGCAGCTTCCACGTCGTTTTGAGCCTGCCAGAGCATAGAAGCCAAGAATTGGGGTTTGGGAACCTCTGCCTAGATCTCACAGGATGAATGGAAGCACTCGGATGTCCAGGCAGAAGTTGGCTGCAGGGGCAGGGCTCTCATGGAAAATGTCTGCCAGGGCAGTGTGGATGACAACTTGCACCATGTACCTGGAAAAGCCACAGAAACTCAATGCCAGCACATGAAGGCAGCCAGGAGAGAGGCTATACCCTACAAAACCCATGTTAACCCACCTCTTGTATCAGCATGACCTGGGTGTGAGACATGGAGTCAAAGGAGATCATTTTTGAGCTTTAAATTTGACTGCTTCATTTGGATATTGGACTTGCATGGGACCTGTAGCCCCTTTGTTTTGGCCAATTTCTTTCATTTGGAACGGCTGTATTTACCTGATGCCTGTACCCCCATTGTATCTAGGAAGTAACTAACTTGCTTTTGATTTTACAGGCTCATTGGTGGAAGGGACTTGCCTTGTCTCAGATGAGTCTTTGGACTGTGGACTTTTGAGTTAATGCTGAAATGTGTTGAGACTTTGGGGACTATTGGGAAGGCATGATTCGTTTTGAAACGTGAGGACATGAGATTTGGGAGGGGCCAGGGATGAAATTATATGGTTTGGCTGGGTCCTAACCCAAATCTCATCTTGAATTGTAACTCCCACAATTCTCATACATTGTGGGAAGAACCTGGTGGGAGGTAATTGAATCATGGAGGCGAGTCTTTCTCATGCTGTTCTCATGATAGTGAACAAATCTCATGAGATCTGATGGTTTTAAAAATGGGAGTTTCCCTACACAAGCTCTCTGTCTGCCAGCTGCCATCCATGAAGACGTGACTTGCTTCTTCTTGCCTTCCACCATGATTGTGAGGCTTCTATGGCTATGTGGAACTGTTAAGTCCATTAAACCTCTTTCTTTTATAAATTGCCCAGTATCAAGTATGTCTTTATCAGCAGTGTGAAAATGGACTAATACAGTGGCTCAAGCCTGTAATCCCAGCACTTTTGGAAGCTGAGGCAGGAGGATTGCTTGAGCCCAGTAGTTCAAGACCAGGTTGGGTAACATAGTGGAACCCCATCTCTACAAAAAATATAAAAATTGGCCAGGCATGGTAGTGCATACCTGTAGTTCCAGCAACTCAAGAAGCTGAAAGAGGGGAATTGCTTAAGCCCAGGAGGTGAAAGCTGTAGTGGGCCCTAATTGCACCACTACACTCCATCCTGGGTGACAGTAAAGCCATGTCTTAAAAAAATCCAAAAACAAAAACTTGTTGAGTGTTTTTAATCAGCTACAATATTAGTGAATATTCAATGTACATGTGAAAAGAAAGTATCTTTCTTTTTTACTGTTTTTCTATCTTACTTTTTTCAGGATAAAGTGTCTTAAAAATGTCAAATGGGTAAAGTTATCTATTAGCATATGAAATCCTATATGTCCTATATATTCTTACTCATTTATCTGTTTACTTTTTCTATTAAACACTGAAAAAAGTGTAGTGAATTCTCAAAAAGTAATTGTGAATTTTTCTAATAATTCTTTTATTTTATGATTTTTTAATTCATGAATTTTAAAGTTTTGTTGTGTGACATATACATACTTTACATTATATTTGTATTGACTATTAATATTTTAATATTGATATGGTTGTATTTTTATCTACCATTGCTAGCTGATTTCTATTTGTCTTTCTTGCCTCTTTTACTCTTAATCTGCACTCTTTGCCATTTTGGATTGTGGTTTTTTAATGAATTCATTCTATCTCCAATGTTAAGTTATTATTAGTTTTTATTAATATATTTTTATATATTTAAAAATAAATGTATTTAACTTACTATAAAGAACTATCAAATGATATTATACCACTTCTTGCAGATTGTATGAATCTTGTAATATAGTAATTTTCTTTCTATCCTGTAAGCTATTTCTAATACAATTTAATGCTCTATGTGTAATACAAAACTCAGTACATAGTTACTCTCTTCGCTTTAGACAGCTCATTATTCTTGAAATCAATTAAAAATAAGGAGAATATGTGTTTAATATGTGCCTTCATCTTTACCCTATCCACGTCTCTTTATTGCTTTTGTAGGTTCAAATTCACAACTGGTATCATATTCCTTCTGCCAAAATAAATTCTCACTTCGCTGATCATATGATTATTTACCTAGAAAACCCTAAAGACTCGCCAAAAGGATCCAACTGATAAATGATGTCAGTGAAATTTTAAATTGAATGTACAAATATCAGTAGCATTCCTATAAACCAATAATGTTCAAACTGAGAGCCAAATCAAGACTGCAATCCCATTTACAAGAGACATACACACACACACACACACGGAAAACATCTAACCAAGGAGGTGACAGATCTCCACAGGAAGAGAAGCAAAACACAGTTGAGAGAAATCAGAGATGACACAAATAAATGGAAAAATATTTCATGCTTATGAACAAGAATCAATATCATTAAAATAACCATACTGCCCAAAGCAATCAACAGATTCAATGCTATTCCTAACAAACCACCAATGTCATTTTCACAGAATTAGAACAATTATTTTAAATTTATGTGAAACCAGAAAGGAGTCTGAATAGCTAAATCAATCCTAGGCAAAATGTACAAAGCTAGAGGCATCCCACTACCTAACTTCAAACTATACTACAAGGTGACAGTAACCAAACAGCTTGGTACTGATACAAAAACAGACATGTAGGCCAATGGAACAGAACAGAGAACCTAGAAATAAAGCCACACACGTACAACCATCTCATCTTCAACAAAGTTGATAAAAACAAGCAACTGGGAAATGGCTCCCTATTCAACAAATGAATGATGCTGGGATAATTGTGTAGTCATATGCAGAAGATTGAAACTGGACTCCTACCTTTCACGATATACAAAAATCAAAGTCAAAAAAGTCAAGGTCAACAAAAGTAAACAATGGGAAAAGGACACTCTATTCAATAAATGATGCTGGAATAACTAACTAACCCTATGCAGAAGGATGAAACTAGACCCCTATTCATCACCATACACAAAAATTAACTCAAGATGAATTAAAGACTTAAATGAAAGATCTCAAACAATAAAAATTCTATAAAAGTCTGGGAAATACCCTTCTGGACACTGATCTTGGCAAAGAATTTATTACTAAGACCTCAAAAGCAATTTGCAATGAAAAAAAAATTGACAAGGAGAACCTAATTAAACTAAAGAGCTTCTGCACAGCAAAAGAAGCTATCAACAGACTAAGCAGGCAACCTATGAAGTGGGAAAAAAACATTTGTGAACTATGCATCTGACAAAGGTCTAATACCCAGAATTTAGAAGAAACATAAACAACTCAACAAGAAAAAAACAAATAACGCCATTGCAAAGTGGGCAAGGGACGTGAACAGACACTTCTTAAAAGAAGACAGTCACGTGGCCAACAAATATATGAAAAATTACTCATCATCACTAATCATCAGAGAAATGCAAACAAAAACCACAATGAGTTATCATCTCACACCAGTCAGAGTGGCTATTATCAAAAAGTCACAAACAACAGATGCTACTAAGGCTATGGAGAAAGGTGAAAGCTTATACATTGTTGATGCTAAAATATTAATAAATCTGTTCAGTCACTGTGGAAAGCAGTTTGAAGATTTATCAAAGAACTTAAAACAGAACTACCACTCAATGCAGAATCCCATTGGCTATATACCCATAGGAAAATAAATAATTTTACCAAAAATACACACACACTTACATGTTCATGACAGCACTATTCACAATAGCAAAGAAATGGAATCAACCTAGGCAACAGTCAATTGGAGTAAAAAAAGTGGTACATAGACATCATGGAATACTGTGGAGTAATAAGAAAGAATGAAATCCTGTCTTTTGTGGCAACGTGGTTGCAGATGTAGGCCATTATCCTAAGTAAATTAACAAAGAAACAGAATACCAAGTATAACATATACTCACTTATCACTGGAAGCTGAACACTGGGTACACATGGACATACAGATGGGGACAATAAACTCTAGGGACTACAAGAAGTGGGAGGAATGGGTTGAAAAACTACCTATTGGGTACTATGCTTACTACCAAGACAAGATCAACTGTACTCCAAAACTCAGCATCACACCATATACCTTTGTAACAAATCTGCACGTATATTTCCTGAATCTAAAATAAAAGTTAAAAGAAAAAGACATTCTTTTAACATTTGCCATAATTAGGACTATTAGCAATAAATTTTCTCAGCTTTTGAGAAAATCTTTATTTCACTTTCATTTTTCAAAGATATTTTTCACTAGGTACAGAATTCTACATCTGTAAGTCCTTTTGGTATTTTAAAGGTGCCCCACTGTGAGTCTTATTTTTACTCTTCTGTGTATAATGTTTCCATCTTCCCTTCGATTTGCCTTCAAAATGTTCTTAATATTTGCTTTTGTGAAATTAGACTATAGTTCCTATCTGTTCTAATTAAAAATATTTTTCTAGCTTTTTGAATCTATGTTTGGTTGTCTAAGTTTTCTTTATTCTCAAAAAAATTTTAACTATTAAATTTTGAAATTTTTTTACTAGTTTCTTTTCACTTTCTGAGATACCAGTCACATATAGACTTAGATAGATAGATAGATAGATAGATAGATAGATAGATAGATAGATGTTTTGATGTTGGCCTATATCTCTTAAATCTTTGTTCTGGATTTTTATTCTTTTTTGTGTGACTTAATTTAAATAATTTCTAAAATCCCCTCTGGTTGATTGATTCTTCCCTCAGTCATGTCCATTTTGCTGATAAACCCATTGAAGAAATGTTTTATATATGATATTGTACTTTTTCCAGGAGTTCTAAATGACTTTTTAAACATATTTTTTCATGTCTCTGCTGAAATTCCCCAGTCTTCCTTCTAGCCTTCCATGTTTTCCACCATTGATAGTATGTGTTCGTTTCCTAAGGTTGCTGTAACAAATCAACACAAACTAGGTAGCTTAAAACAATAGAAATTTAGTCTCTTACCGTTCGGGAGACTGGAGGTCTGAGATCAAGGTGCCAGCAAGGACACACTTCCTCCAAAGGCTCTAGGGAAAATCCTTTCTTGTGTCTTCTAACTTCTGGTAGTTGCCAATAATCCTAGGTATCTTCTGGCATAGAGATGCATCCCTCCAATTTCTGCCTCCATTTTCACATAACCTTCTCCATTGTCCATCTGTATCTGCGTGTTTCTGTCTTCTGGTTTTCTTTTAAGAATGCCAGCCATATTGGATTTAGTGCCAACCCTAATCCAGTATGATATCATTTTACCTTAACTAAATATGTTTGAAAAACCCTATTTCTGAATAAGGATGTAGTCACAGGTACCTGGGGTCAGAACTCCAATGTATACTTTGGGAGGACACATTTCAACCCATAACACACTACAAACTTTAACCTAGGAATCATAGTTATTTCAAAGTCTTTGTAGAGTAATTCCAACTGTGTCATCTTTGAGTTTATGTCTTGAAAATACATCATTTTTGTGCTTGTTTACATACATTGTCATTTTTAGTTAGGTAAAAGGTTTTGTATAAAAAAGAACAGTAGATACAGAGACATATCCAACTGCAAATGGGCACTTTTCTTTGTCATCCAGTCATTAGTGTATGTATAGTATTGGGTCATTCTAGTCACCAGTTGAGTTGGGTCTGGGTTTTTTGTTTTTGCTATTGCAATTTATTTTCCCACACATTTCACACTTCTGCAGTGGTAGACTTTTGCTGCTTGTTATTCAGTGCTAGGCTTATGGTGCAGGCAAGAAAGATTTCTCAATCTTCTTGGTATACCCTCTGTTTGAGGTAAGACCTGAGCTTTCTGGGTTCAAGATTGAGCCTTTTCAACTCCTTCATCCATTTTCTCATTATGGCCAATACAATCTCATGTCTGTGGGAGATCTTGAGCATGAGAAAATTTCCCACTCATCTCCCAGTTACAGGTGGCTTTCGCTTTTACCCTTCTTCCAAAAAATATAATGATCACTAACAACAATAATAACCCTGTTCTTCACTTGGTTCCTTGAGATAAAGAGAGATTTTTCTAACCTTGGGAAGGCAGAATTTCTGCTTTTACTTCTCCACAAGTGACCTTAGATATCAAAAGTTTCGATGCCCTTTCTTTTGTGGTTGAAAGTCTTTTTAATGTGTGAGAGAAGAGTTTTAGGAAGTGGGTGGTGTTTGGGTATCTCTTGCATCAGCAGCTGACACGTCTCATAAAACTGTGCCATTGAGAACAGCTCCTTTGGGCCTTGGTCTAACCCCTATGCTTTCTTGTGAGTACCCAAAGGGAAACTTCTGAGGAAGTGTGTGCTCTGATTTCTGGACTTGTCATTATGTTAAATTGGTGTGCTATTCCACACTTGGCCTTTAGAAATTTGTAATAAATTCAGCTGATTTATTGTTACCCTCTTCTATGGGGGCTGCTTCTTCCTCCCATGCTTGATAAAGGTGAAACAGTTCATATGTCTGCTCTCCATGGAGGCACGTGTTACTCTTTGAAATTCAGCCCCCTTTGTTGCCTTGTGACCTCAGCTGCTGAATAGGGTCAAAGAAATTTTTGATTTTGTAGATTATGTGGCTTTTCTCATTCTTAGCATGAAAGCAACATTCTTTTGCATCTTTCTACATCCTAATCACATACAGAACTCTCAGTTATTTTAAGTCTATGTTGCAATTCAAAGCAAAAGACAAATCTCATACTTGATTCTTTATTTTTCTTATTGTTTGTTTCACCCCACTGGAATAAAAATGCTTTGAAAGCAGGGGTTTGTGTCACTTTTATTTACTACTATAGTTCTTAGAACACTTAGAGGGGTGTCTGCCACAAAGTCTGCTTCTCAATAAATGTTATTGAATGAATGAATATTTAATAACATACAGTTGAAAACATAAGTATGTTTTCACAGTATGTACTAAAAAAATATTTAATGTAAGTAATATTATTCCCATATTTTAGATGAAAAAATGATTTCCAAAGATATTAAATTCATTGACCTGCATAACGTAATTTTACTTGGCAAAGAGAGAGGCAAAGTATTGTCATAGGAGAACAAGAATATTTGTGGAAGCAAAAATAGGCTTAACTCCTGACTTCTCTATGGACTATATTTGAGCAAATCACCTAAATTTTCTCATCTTCAGTACTTTTCCCTTCTACTGAGGTTAATACTTTCTCATTTAAAACGTCATATTAAACAATTAATGGAGTCATTATTTAAAGCAAGTGCCACATGGTAGGCACTAAATAAATGTTTTTATTTCAATTACTCTTAATATTAGAATTATTTTTGTATTACTTTTCTTATTATCTGGATCTTGATTTCACTTTTCTCTGATGCAAAATTTTGGGCAGGTTTTATTTTATTATGCTGCATCTATTGAGAAAATCATGACATTTTTGTTTTTAGTTTTGTTTATGTGATGAATCACATTAATTAATTTGCATAGCTTGAACCAACCTTGCATCCCAGAGATAAAGCCTACTTGATTACGGTCAAATAGCTTTTTGATGTGCTGCTGAATTCAGTTTGCTAGATTGTTGTTGAGAATTTTTGCATCAATGTTCATCAAGGATATTGGTCTGAAGTTTTCTATTTTTGTTGCATCTCTGCCAGGTTTTGGTATCAGGATGATGCTGGCCTCATAGAATAAGTTACAGAGGAGCCTGTCCTCCTCAATATTATAAAATAGTTTTGGCAAGAATGGTACTATCTCTTCTTTTTACATCTGGTAGAATTCAGCTCTGAATCCATCTGGTCCTGAGCTTTTTTTGGTTGATAGTCTTTATATTATGATTCAGTTTTGGAACTCATTATTAGTCTGTTCTGGGATTCAATTTCTTCCTGGTTCAGTCTTGGAAGGTTATAGGAGTCCAGGAATTTATTAATTTCTTCTAGATTTTCTAGTTTGTGTACATAGAGATGTTCATAGTAGTCTCTAGGGAGTATTTGTCTTTCTGTGGGATCAGTGGTAACATCCCCTTTGTCATTTCTACTTACGTTTATTTGGATCTTCTCTATTTTTTCTCCATTGGCATTGATGCTATCTTTCTGGCATTTTGTTGGAATTAGAATACATGTATTTTAAATTTTTATTGTAACCTGCCCATCACTTTCCAAATGAAAAAATGGTTGAAATTCAAAATTTTAAATGTGAGAGACTTGTGAAAAACAAAATAAGCAATTATAGAAGGCTTTTAGTTTAACATTCAATAAATAATTTTGAGACAAAAGTTTTGAAATAGAAGTTTTTATTAAAAATAGTCAATAAAACATAAATACCATTGAGGAGAGTGTCAGAGATTATAATGGTAATGTTACAATAAATGAATCAGGATGAATCTTCTAGGCTATATTACTTGGGACTTTATTACCAAGAATGGGAGTGGGGAAATGATTTAAACAGAATAATAGATTTATGTATTTTAAATTTATTTCTCACAGTGGAATGGAGTGGTGTAAGAGTAGAGTCATAAATACTTCATTCAAATTCAAATGTCCTATTATTGTATGTTGTTTGAGACACAGTGCTTGTGTATGTCCAGGGAGTAGCATGACAGCCAAAGGGGGTTGATGGGAACAAAAGCACTATCATGAAAGTTGCAATCGCAACTCAGCTGCTAATGCAATAATGATCATACTGACTCAAAAATGAAACCAACTTTCTGTGTCAAGTATAAGTTCTGGATTCCGTAAGCAAACTGCCCAACATGTATCATTTTACTCAGTTTTGAAAGAAATGGTAGATATTTTTGTGTCAGTTTAAGAAAACAAATTATTTTTCTCTCAGTGCAAATTTCATGATAAAGACAAGAAATTTTGAATGAACACATCTTGATGATAAAATACATTTTTCTTTTTAAGAAATAGAATTCTGTAGGGCTTTACTTTGTATGTTTAAGAAACCATCCTGAAGCATTATGTTCTAACATACTGGTTAACATCTATTTTTCAAAGTCCATTAATCAAAGAAATTTCAGGCAGAAAATGAGTGTTTTCTTTTCTTTTTTAAAAAAAATTAGAGATCATTGGGCTATTTTGAAGGCTAGAAAGACATTATAGCTGGAAATAATCTCAATATCATGAAGAAAAACATTTATTTCATATTTGAGAAATCTAAGGCCTAAATTAAAAAAAGCTATAACCAAAGTCTCATAATGATTACCTTCATTGGCTAAGTTTTATCATATTGTCTTGACTGCTAATTAATTGTGCTTTAAATTGTAGCTCAAAAACTTTTCAGTGAATTTTTCACAAATGATATTGCTACATTGATTATGTAGCAATAAAAACACTATTTCATCTGGTAATTTAGAATTTCAACTAATTACTTTTTGTGTTTTTAGATAACTTAATGACTTACATGTTATTTTTTCAGAAGAAAACAAAGTTTACTTGCAGAACAAATAACATTGACATTCAATGAAACCCAATTTTAGTAAGACATATATACTTTCCTCAATGAATTCATTATCTAGTAGTGAGGCAGACACTAAGAAATTGATTATATATATTTTT
Source organism: Pan troglodytes (assembly GCF_028858775.2). Classification (NCBI taxonomy): domain Eukaryota; kingdom Metazoa; phylum Chordata; class Mammalia; order Primates; family Hominidae; genus Pan; species Pan troglodytes. The sequence goes on from NC_072410.2 coordinate 109,204,471, forward strand.
AATAATTGAAATAATAGAATGATAGAAATAAAAGGCTTTTTTGAGCAGCAATTTGATTGTGCAGCTAAAAAAACATGATATGTATGATATGCTTTAAAACTGTAGTATAAGATGCTTAACATAGGGCTTTCTGAAGAAATCCTGCAATTAGGGATTTTTTTAGTAACAAACTGTAAATAGAATAACATCGTTATTACAGAGAATATCTACTATCAGTTTGGACCCTAATTTAGAAATGACTTTTACTCCAAATGGTTTGAATACAAGTCTTTCCAATAGAGAGACAATATGAATGTAAAATACTTAAAGAACTCTCAAAACTCAGGAGTACAAAACGATTTGGCAATTGCTCTCATAAAAAGATGTTCAATATTATCAACAATTATAAAAATGAAAAATAAAACTGCAATGGAAATTCAATGCATATCTATTAGAACTGCTAAAATGGTGGGGAAGGGGTCCTGTTAAGCCCTCCTTCGGGCTATGGAAATGCATACATGGCACCATTAACTGAAGCAGTCCAAGGAATCCACTAGTGAAGGAGTCATCTCTTGCCCCCATCTCCCCTCCCCAGGGCACTGCTGCATATGCTCTGTAATACAAAAGAGGCATGCCCTGAGTAAGAGTCTATCTGCCAAACCCTGCTCTTAAAGACCATCTACTGGATTGCAGCCTGAATTATACCACCAAACAAAAATAAATTCCTTCAACACACAAAGCCCATGAAACCCAATGCAGGAAATTATCTACAACTAAGGAACCCATACGGAGTCTTGGCCCTTTTGAAAGCACACAGAAACAGACAATCTACTATACACACCATACACCACGGTTAAATTCTCAAGGGGAAAACAAACAAACAAACAAACAAACAAAACAAGAAGCCAATTTAAACAAAAGCAATTTCCAGAAAAGAAAAGAAACACCAGTGCCCTCCGATGAAACAGAATCAGTGCAAGAACTTCAGCAATTCAAAAAGTCAGAGTGCTTCTTTATCTTCAAATGATTGCACTAATCTCACAGCTATGGATTCTAACCAGATTGAAAAGTCTGAAATGACAGACATACAATTCAGAATCTGGGTGGCAGGAAACAATGAAATTCAAGAGAAAATAGAAATCCAATCCAAGGGAGACAGAAAGATGCTCCAAGACATGAAAGATGACACTGTCATATTAAAAGAAAAAACAAACTGAACTTACAGGATTAAAAAATTCACTATAGAAATTTCAAAATACAATTGGAAGTCTTAACAGCAATAGACTAGATCAAGCTGAGGAAAGAATTTCAGAGCTTACAGACTGGTGTTTTGAATCAACCCAGTTAGACAAAAAGAAAAAACAATTGAAAAAAAATCAATAAAGACTCTATGAATCATAGAAAAATCTATGAATCATTGACATTTTTGAGAGAAGAGTAAGCAAATTGAAAAACATATGTGAAGATATAATCCACAAAATATTTCCTAATCTCTCTAGAGCAGTTGATGCAGAAATTCAAGAAATTCAGAGAACCGCTGTGTGATACTATGCAAGATGACTGTTACCAAAATACATAGTCATCAGACTTTCTAAGGTCGATGAAAAAGAAAATATCTTAAAGGCAGCTGGACATAAGGGTCATATCACTTACACATGGATTTATATCAGGCAAACAGTGAACTTATCAGCACAAATTTTACAAGTCAGAATAGCTTGGGACCTATTTTTAGCACTCTAAAAGAAAATAAATTCTAACCAAGAATTTCACATCCCACCAAAGTAAGCTTCATAAGGGAAACAGCAATAAACTATTTTCTGGGCACACAATTGCTAAGTTTTTTTTGACAACAGACTAACCTTACAAGATATGATTAAGGGAGTTCTGAACATGAAAACCAAAGAACAATAACTTCTATTACAAAAACACACATAAGTACATAGGCCCAGGCCGTATAAAGCAACTACACATTTAAGACTACAAAGCAACTATCTAACAATCCCATAAAAGACTCAAAACTTCATATATCGGTATTAACCTTGAAGGTAAACAGTCTAAACACCCCACTTAACAGGCATAGAATGGCAAGTTGGATAAAAAACAAGACCCCAAATTCTGCTGTCCTCAATGACCCATGTCACATGGAATGACACACATAAGCTCAAGGTACAGGATGGAGTAAGATCTATCAGGCAAATGGAAAACAATAAAGAGCAAGGATAGTTATTCTTATATCAGATAAAACACACTTTAAACCAACAAGAGTAAAAATGGACAAAGAAGGGCATTACATGATAAAAGTTTCAAATCATTAAGAAGACTTAACAATCCTACATATATATGCACCCAACATTGCAGCAATCAGATTCATAAAATAAGTATTTCTATACCTATGAAAAGACTTTGAAAGCCACACAATAACTGTGGGGGACTTCACAATCTTATTGAAGGTGTTAGACAGATCATCAGAGCAGAAACCTAACCAAAAATTCTAGATTCAAAGTTGTCACTTGACCAATTAGATCTAATAGACATCTACAGAATAAACTATCCAACAATCACAGCAAATATGTTCTCACATGCACACAGAACACACTCTAAGATTGACCAAATGCATGGCCATAAAGCAAGTCTCAATAAATTAAAAAATATCAAAATCATACAAAGCATATTCTTAGACCAAAGTGAAATAAAAATAGAAATCAATAACAAGAGTATGTCTCAAAACCACACAATTACATGAAAAGTAAACATCTTGGTCCTGAATGACTTTTAGAACAACAACTAAATTAACTCAGAAATCAAAACAACATTCTTTGAAATAAATAAAAAAGGAGCAAAAATAACAAAATCCCTGGAATGCAAGAAAAGCAGTGTTAAGAGGAAAGTTTATAGTGCTAAACACCTACATTAAGAAGATAGATCTCAAATAAAGAATCTAACATTGCACCTAGAGGAACTAGAAAAATAAGAACACACTAATTCCAAAGCGAGCACAATAAATGACAAGTAAAATCAGAGCAGAATTGAGTGAAATTAAGACCCACAAATCCATACAAAGAATCAATGAAACCCAAAGCTGGTTATTTGAAAGGATAACAAAGAGCAATAAATTGCTAGCTAAATCAATAAAGAAAAAAGAGATGATCCAAATAAATACAACCAGAAATGACAAAGATATTCTAATTAATTCTACGGAAATACAGAATATCCTCAGACACTATTATGAACACTTTTATAAACACGAACTAGAAAATCTAGAGGAAATAGATAAATTCCTGGAATTACACAATCTCCCAAGATTGAATCAGGAAGAAATTGAAACTCTGAACAGACCAACAATAAGTTCCAAAATTGAGTCAGTAATAAAAAACCCTACTAACCAAAAAAAAAGCTCCATACCAGATGAATTCACAGCCAAATTCTACCAGACGTACAAAGAAGAGCTGATACCAATTCTACTGAAACTGTTCCAAAAAATTAAAGAGAGACTCTTCTCTAACATATTCTACAAAGCCAGCATCACCCTGATACCAAAACCTGGCAAAGATACAATGACAAAAGAAAACTACAGAAAAATATTCCAGATAATCATAGACTCAAAAATTCTCAACAATATAGTAGCAAACTGAATCCAGCAGTATATAAAAAAGCTAATTGACCACAATCAAGTAGACTTTTTTCCTGGGACACAATGTTGACTCAAAATATGCAAATCAATGGATGTAATTCACCACAAAAATAGAAATAAAAGGAAAAACCATATGATCATCTCAGTAGACACAGGAAAAGCTCTCAGTAAAATCCAGTATCCCTTCAAGATAAAAACCCTCAACAAACTAGGCATTGAAGTAACATACTTCAAAATAATAAAAGCCATCTATGGCAGACCCATGGCCAACATCATACTGAATGGGCAAAAGCTGGAAGCATTCCCCTTAAGAACTGGAAAAAAGACAAGAATGCCTACTCTCACTGCTCCTATTCAAGATAGGACTGGAAGCCCAGAAATAAATGAAAAGCATTGAAGTAGAAAAAGAATAAGTCAAATTATGTCCCTTCATTGATAATATGATTCTGTTCCTAAAAACCTGCAATGACTTCATCAAAAGGCTTTTAGACCTGATAAACAATTTCAGTAAAGTTTCAGGACAAAAGCCACATATAAAAATCAGTAGCATTCCTATATATCAATAACATTCAAGTTGAGAGCCAAATCAAGAACAGAATCCCATTTACAATAGCCACAACAATAAAATATAACACCTAGGAATGTATCTAACCAAGGAGATGAAAGAGCTCTGCAAGTAGAACTACAAAACACGACTGAAAGAAATCAGTGATGACACAAATGAAAAAAAATTCATCCTCATGGACTGTGAAAATCAATATCATTAAAATGTTCATAATGCCCAAAGCAATCTACATTTTCAATATTATTTCTACCAAACTACCAATATCATTGTTGACACAATTAGAAAAAAAGTATTCTAAAATTCATTTGAAGCCAAAAAAGGGCCCAAATAGCCAAAGCAATCCTAAGTAAAAAGAACAAAGTCCAAGGCATCAAGTTATTTTACTTGAAATTATACTACAACACTGTAATAACCAAATAGCTTGGTACTAGTACAAAAACAGACACAAAGATCAATGTAACAGGATACAGAACCCAGAAATAAAGCCACACACCTACCACCAACTGATCTTCAAAAAGGTTGACAACAAAATCAATGTAGAAAGGATTTCCTATTTAATAAATGGTGCTGGAATAACTGGCTAACCATATGCAGAAGAATGAAAGCAGACCCCTACCCATCATCATAAACAAAATTAAATCAAGATGGATTAAAGAATTAAATGTAAGACCTCAAACTATAAAAATCCTAGAATAAAACCTAGGAAATACTCCTATGGACATCTGCCTTGACAAATAATTTATGACTAAGTTCTCAAAAGCAATTGCAAAAAAAAAAAAAAAAAGAAAGTGGAACCTAATTAAACTAAAGAGATTCTGCACAGCAAAAGAAACTATCAACAGAGTAAATAGAAAAAAACACAGAATGGAAGAAATACTCACAAACTATGTATCTGATAAAGGTCTAATATCCAGAATCTATTAGGAACTTAACAAGCCAAAAACAAATAACCCTGTTAAACAGTGGGCAAAGGGCCTCAATAGACACTTCTCAAAAGAAGACATACAAGTGGCCAACAGACATATGAACAAATGCTCATCATCACTAATCATCAGAGAAATTCAAATCAAAACCAGAATGAGACACCATCTCACATCCGTCAGAATAGCTATTACTAAAAAGCCTAAAAACAACAGATGTTGGCAAGGCTGGAGAGAAAATGGAACACTTATACACTGTTGGTAGTAATGTAAATTAGCTCTGTCACTGTGGAAAGTAGTTTGGAAATTTTTTAAAGAATTAAAAATAGAACAACTATTTACCCAGCCACCCCATTATTTAGTGTATGTATACCTAAAGGAAAATAATTTTTCTACCAAAAGGACCCATAAATTCTCATGTTCATCATGTCACTCTTCAAAATAGCAAAGACACGAATCAACCTAAATGGCCATGAACAGTGGATTGAATAAGGAAAATGTGGTACATATGAAATACTACACAGCCATAAAAAGAATGAAATCACATCCTTTGTAGTAACACTGATGCAACTGAAGGCCAAACATTATCCTAAGGGAATGTTTGACTTCAAAAGGCAGCATGAGGGAACATTTTCTGCTGGTGTAATGCTTCTGTATCCTGATTGTAATGGTGGTTACAAAATCTATATATAACTTAGATTCATAGAACTATATACCAAAAATATCTACTTAATTGTATATAAATTTAATAGTAATAACAAGAAATGACATTATTGTAATAATACACCACTAATTCAATGACTATATTGGAAATATGTGGACTCCAAGTGCTGGAGAGAATGTACAGGAAGTGGAACTCTTCTATTTTCTGAGGTAAATCACTTTGGAAAAGAGTGTTACATCTTTTTTTTTTTTTTTTTTCAGACAGGGTCTTACTAGTCACTCAGGATGGAGTGCAGTGCTGTGATCATGATCACTGCTCACTGCAGTCTTCAGCTCCCCAGGCTTAGGCGATCCTCCCATCTGTCTCCTGAAGAATAGGGAGTACAGGTGTTAGGCACCACACCTAGCTAATTTTTGTATTTTTTGTAGAGACGAAGTTTTGCCATGTTGCCCAGGCTGGTTTCAAACTTCTGGACTCAAGTGATTCGACTGCCTCAGCCTTCCAAATTGCTAGGATTACAGGATGAGGCACCACTTCCGGCCTTATATCCATTTATAGTAAACACAAGCCAACACTATGACCCAATATTTTACTCCTAGATTATATAGTTAAGAGTGTGTATGTCAATCAAAAGTATATGTTAGAGTGCTCATAGCAGCTTCTCATAATTCCAAAATGTGGAAACAACTTTAAAAACTAGTAACTAAAGAATGTTTAGGTGAAGTGCAATAGATTTACATAATAGAGTTCTATATAAAAATAAAAATAAGCTACTGATAACACACAACAACATTGCTGAATCTCACAGATACATTGAATGAAAGAACATAAACACAAAGAGAATATTTATATAATTCACCATGTATCTCAATGACAGAAAACACTAATCTCTGATAATAAAAAATGAGAACAGGAATTACCTCTGGAATGTAGTGGGTGAGTTGGAACAGGAGGAGTCATTTTTTGTTGATGAAAACATTCTATATCTCAATGTGAGTAGTGGTTAAATGGTTACAAACGTATAAATTTCATTGAGTTATATGTTTAAGATTTGTATACTACACATACACTATATTCAATTTTAAAAGAATACTTTTTAAAAAGGAGATAAAAAGAAAGGATTTTTTTAAAAGAAAAAAGGAAAAGGAAAAGAAAGGAGAAAAATTAAAAACTTTCAGGTATCCCTTTCTATAGAATTCTAATTATCTAAATGCTGATGCTAAAGTAGATAAACATGGTAAACCTCCTTCTGCTTTGAAAATATTCTTTTTCTGGCTTGTCTTCATATGCTATTTATTCAACATAGATATTTAATTATTCCACAACCTCAGTTATTAGTCACATGAATATATAAAAAAGCATGCCGATTGGACAATTTAGTACTAAGAAATCTTCCTGAGCAGCTAAAGTCCTGAACACAGTCTGCACCATCTCTGCATTGCATCTGACAACCTGCAGAGTAATCAGATAGTTGCTTGTATAGCTCATGCATGTGCAACTCAAATGGACACTTTATAATTGTATTTTATTTCATCCTCTTGATTTATTCAACACAGCAATTCTAGCTATCTGGTAGTCATGGACCCAAAAGGGGAAAATAGAATGATTGAGGGAACATCTTTTTCTTTATCTTCATCTGGTAAAGTCTGTGATTGTTAACTCACTATTGCCACCAGCTTCTTCTAAGATCTCTGTTGTATTGTAGGGTACAAGCCAGGGACAATATAAGTGTTTCTTTTTGCTTCCTCTTATGAGAGTCACTAAGGTGAGATTTGAAATTTGGAGAGAAGAAGACACCACAATTCTGTTGATTTATTTTCAGGCATATACATGATCAGAGGGCTCAGGCAGGGAGCTAAGTAGTTTCTAAAGCAATGCCTGAGAATCACCAATTTTGGTGCTTAATGGAACATAGACACTGGCATCTGTGACCTTTGCTCCCCTAGACTTCCCTAGAGCCAAAGTAGGAACACCTCACCTAAGTAAGGGAAGACTTCCTAGAAGAAAGGACATTTAAGTTGATAAATAGAATTGGCATTAGTTTAATAAAGTTGGAAACTGAAATATTACAGGGGTCCTCTAGAAGATAAATATATCTAATCTTTTCCCAAACAATACCAATTGATTAATTTAGAAATATCCTCAGAGATATGAGAAACATTCTGTAACAACACACAAGGCTGTATATTTGAAAAACAATTCTTTCACAAGGAAGAAATGTATTTAAGACTGGAGTCAATCTTGGATCCATTTGCACAATGCCCATATTGCACTAATATATTTAGACACGCTGACAGGTAAACTACCTCTTGGCCTTTCAACAGGACGTACTTTTAAACTCATCTGTATTGAAAGGTGCTAACAACTTATTTAGTTATTATTAGCTACTGTGGCTTGAGGATCAACTCCCTGCCTGGTACTTTGTTTGGCATTTTGTGTTTGTTATTGGATCTAATGTTCCCCTCAAAACAGTTCTATAATAAGGAACCTATTTCACCAAGAAACATAAAGGCTTGCTGAACTGCAAGGCTTTTCACTGCACTTATGTGTCTTTTACAGATTGCATTTGTCTCTATACAACTTGCCAGTGGGCATGCATCTAGTATGTGCCAAACAGGGGAATGATTCTACCTCTGAATGCAGGACTTGCATTATTTTCCCTACTATACAATGGCTCCAAAGACAAAGACATATTTCTCGATCTCCTATAACTGATGTGAATCAATTGTATTTATCTTTTGGAATCCTTGGAATTAGACTACATTTATTATTTAATAGGAAGTAATATTTGTTGAGGACATGTCACGTACTAGGTCTTTTGTTACTTGTTTTATAAATACTGTATCTTTATTTTTAAGCCTTCTGAGTAAATATTTTACCTGTATTGCAGGAAATAATTAGAAACTCAAAGAGATAAAATTTCATGGAGTTAATAAAAGTGGGAATTTGGATTTGAACTTTGTCTGGTTTGGTATTAAACCTCTATGTTTTTTGCAACTGTCCAATAAGTGTGACCTCTAACAGAAAATTCTAAGAGATATATTAATAGTAATACATGTTTAAATAAAAGTAAATTTCTCAGTGACAGTAGATTTAATTCAATGTGTTAAAGAAACTGAAAATTCATTCTGGCAAGCTGCTGAGATAATACATCAGGTTGGGCTGTGAGATATAAATTAACATTCACTAGAAATTAAGTATAGGTGTTATAGCTGAGATAGGAAACTAGGTAAACAAACCTAGTTTGAGAGATGAATAGTTGGTGCCAAATAGGATGCTTATCTAGCTGAAATCTTTACAAGCAAGCTGCCTTAGTTTATGAGCCACTATGTGGTTTTATGAAACAACAACAGACCTTTGGACTAGCTGGAAAAATGTTATCCTGGTGTCTGGACATGAAGAGGAGGTTCCATTGTTGAAAGACAAAAACATCCTCATAGGTGGGAATTGAACAATGAGAACACATGGACACAGGAAGGGGAACATCACACACCGGGGCCTGTTGTGGGGTAGGTGGACGGGGGATGGATAGCATTAGGAGATATACCTAATGTTAAATGATGAGTTAATGGGTGCAGCACACCAACATGGCACATGTATACATATGTAACAAACCTGCACATTATGCACATGTACCCTGAAACTTAAAGTATAATTTTAAAAAAAAGCAGTAAAAATAGAGTTTGTTTAAAAAAAAAATCTTTGTTTTCTATAAAAGAGGGAAATAATATAAAGAAAAAGGCATTTTTTTCAAAAGAAAGGCAGTCCTTTCTTTTGATCTCTGCCATTTTACAATGACAGCCTGGGTTCAACCCTGCCTAAGGAAATGAGTACTTTCTGGTTAATATCTGTGTGACATTTGCTGATTCGCTTCCCTTCCATGAACGACTTCTAGAATCCTTTCTTAAATCTTTCTTTCTCTGAGCTACCATTGAAGATTCTAGATACTGTAAAAACTCCTTATCACCTCTTTGAAAATACCTCATACACTCGAGTATATGGTTTATGTGTGTGATGTTCATATACAAAAGAGCTCTAAGTAATTGGCATGCAGAAAAATAAGTGCTTAGCTCAAATATTTTTAAAGAAAAGGCAAGCTGTAATGTCTTTCAGTTCACATGACTTTACTATTTGAAAAATAAAAACAGTATTAAAGATTATTGGTAAAATACAAATGTTTTCAAAATGTAAAATTGTGGTCTAAATTATGTTCAGATATTAGGTTTGCTAAATGCTTTAAAGTCACAAACTGCTTCTTTGGCTTTTGAAAATTGTTCAATTTGCCTGCTTTACAGTTTGGTAAGGCCTGGAGACATATGAAACTAACCACGCCCCCAACTATGCTGGAAAGAGTCAGACCTTATATGCACCTAGTACGTAATTAAAATAACTTACCAGGTTTTACATTAAAAGTAAAAATTGCTAAGAGTTACCATTATTACATGTAATTGTTATACTGAGACTACTGAAAATAGATTTACATTCAAGGTATGTAAGGAAAGTTAAATGTGATTTTACTAAAAGATTATAAAAAGACATGACAATGTAAATTTTTGCCTAGTTAGAGGGTTAAAGGATTGTCTTAAATTAGATAAGATAAAGCTGAATGTTTAAAAAATTTATGAAAGATTTGTAAAAATTAATCTTAGCAAATAAATTCTTTATGTGAACATATTGACAAGATTCAAAAGAGTATTATATGGTTTTTCTGTAAATTGAGCATTGAAATAAAAACACAAGGTTTTCTTAAGGCACTGATGTCCTTTTTAACAAAAATTTGCAAAGGATTATAAAAGGTTTATAGGAATCTCACCTCATGGTCAAACTGATTAAGATTGGATAGAATTATCTATAAGGTTTCATTTAAAAATTGGGGTTAAGATTGTTAGTAGACTAATGCAAGGGTGAAATTTGGCTTTCTCTCCCTTGAACAAGATTTTTATGTAATACTAAAGGATAATGAATGATTTTTGTTTGCCTTGTGAATGAACTACCAAAAAAGAAGATAACAAGAAACAAATTGTTTGGAAAGTTAAGTCTTCTGTCTTAATGAGTAAAGGTTTTTGCCTTGTTTGAAAATATTTGAGTCATATTTTGGCTAAATAAAAAACTTAAGGTAATCTGGAGTTCTATTTAATAATATGAAGTGTTTAAATCTCTAAAATATTTAACAGGCTTCTACAAATTAAACTTCAGCTTCAAAAGTTGTGTTTTTTCTGACCCCTAAACTTTTGAATGCTACAGAGGCCCCTGGAGCATCCAAAAGAGAGGTGAACAGGGCTATTTCACATGCTGAGTTACATGGGATTGCCAAAATAAAAATAAGGTTTAATCTTCTTCAAGTTATATTTTAGTGAGTATTAATATCTGTTTCAAAATTTTATGGCATTTATAAAATTCTAATGTCTGTGTATATGCTACCAATCATAATAAAGGATATAATGTTAAGTTATTGTAAATCGCAGATACAACCTAATTTCTTTGTCAATCATGTTTTTGACTGTAACTCCTCTGGACATTTTGTAACTCACAGACAATTGCTGTCTTGCTTGATCCTTTACAAAAGAGGGTTTATAATCAGCTCTAGGACTTCGGCAGGTGCTGTCAAATGCAGGTTTCTGATAACTTTGGATGTTGTGATAATGGCATAGAGGAAAAATGTACAGGACTCATGAAGAGCTGTGATGTTCATGAATATCAAGCAGAGCAAAAGTAAGTGGAATGAACTAAATAGAAAACTGAAGTAATCCTTTTTAACTTTTTGTTTAAAATATTGTCGAACCTTGTTTTATTTTTCAGAGTCAAGGAAAATTTGAGCTATCTGCAACTTTTAAAAACTGAGTAAAGTATATTCCTGTGAATAAAATTTGAAGGTAGTTGTTTCTCCTTACCTGGTTTCTCCAGAATTTGGAAACTATTCGTGAGTATTCTTAACTAATGGCAATATAGTTATTTGCATAAGTACAATAAGAATCCATTTTCTTTTGCAGCAGGACACAACTGGACAAAAAAAATTGTTTTATCAAGGGTTTGACTAGAATGGTGTGCTTTCCTTCAGGGAATTAAGCTTAACAGAACCAATATAAATCCCTTGGGAAAACTGGCCTCATGCATTGTCTACAAAGTCCCTGTATGGGGTTCTTGACCTGTGATGAGTAAAGAATGTCACATTCTAACAGGTCTAGGAGCCTCAAGCTATCTTTGGACCTCAGGAAGAGAGGAATTTACCTGACTCACAGATATTTCAGCATACAAACCCATTGCTGGGCTTGGCTTTAAAAGGTCTTATCTGAGATTCATTGTGAAACAGAGTTCCCTCAAAGCCAATCTAGAAAAGCCTATGGGAAAATAATTATTCTTGCTGTACTTTATGCAATTAATCAGGCCAAGTATAAGACTAAACTTTATTTTGCAAACAACTCAGTTCTGTCATAATTTGTTTTTTTAAAAAAATAAAGACTGGAGAGAGACAACTTGTGTTTCAAAACTTATAGACTAGTCATTAAATTCTAGTCTCACTAGTAGTTTAAGTTTTTATCTGTATTTTAGACTAACCCTGTGGATTAGTCTGTTCTCAAGATGCTAATAAAGCCATACCCAAGACTGGGTAGTTTATAAAGGAAGACGTTTCATTGATCCATAGTTCTGTATTGCTGGTGAGGCCTCAGGAAACTTACAATCATGGCAGAAGGCACTTCTTTACAGGGAAGCAGAAGAGAGAATGAGCACTGAGTGAAGGGGAAAGCTCCTTATAAAAGCCATCAGACCTCATAGAACTCACTCACTATCACGAGAATAACATGAGAGAAACTGCCCCCATGATTCAATTATCTCCACCTGGCCCCACCCTTGACACATAGGGATTATTACAATCCAAGGTGAGATTTAGGTGGGGACACAGAGCCTAACAATATCATATCTTCCCCTGGCCCCTACCAAATCTCATGTCCTCCAATTCAAAACACAATCATGTCCTTCCAATAGTCTCCCAAAGACTCTACTCATTCCAGCATTAACCCAAAAGTCCAAGTCCAAGATCTTGTCTGAGACAAGGCAATTCCCTTCCACCATTGAGCCTGTAAAATCAAAAGCAAGTTAATTACTTTCTAGATACAATGGAGGTGAAGGCATTGGGTAAATACACCTGTTTCAAATGGGAGAAATTTGCCAAAAAAGGGGCTACAGGCTCCATGCAAGTCAGAAATCCAGTAAGGCTTCCAAATCTTAAAGCTCCAAAATGATCTCCCTTTGACTCCATGTCACATATCCAGGTCACGATGATGCAAGAGGTGGGCTTCCACAGCCTTGGGCAGCTCCACTCCTGTGGCTTTGTAGGGTATAGCCCACTCTCTGCTGCTTTCATTGACTAGCATTGAGTGTCTGTAGCTTATCCATGGGCACGGTGCAAGTTGTCAGTGAATCTACCATTGTGGGGTATGGAGTATGGTGACCCCCTTCTCATAGCTCCAATAGGCAGTGCCCCAGTGGGGACTCTGAGTGGGGGCTCCAACACCACATTTCCCTTCTGCACTGCCTTAGCAGACGCTCTGCATGAAGGCTCTATCACTGCAGCAAACTTCTTCCTGGACATCTAGGGGTTCCCACACATACTCTGAAATCTAAGAAAAGGTTTCCAGATCTCAATTCTTGACCTCAGTGTACCCATAGCCCCAACACCACATGAAGCCACCAGGGGTTTGGGCTTGCACCCTCTGAAGTAATAGCCTCAACAGTGTGTTGGCCCCTTTTAGCCACAGCTGGAGTTGAAGCAGCTGGGACAGAGGGCACCATGTCTCAAGGTTGCATAGAGCAGGGGGCTCTGGGCCCAGCCCACGAAACCATTTTGCTTTCCTAGGCCTCCAGGTCTGTGATAGTAGTGGCTGCTATGAAGATCTCTGATGTGGGCTGGAGTCATTTTCCCCCTTGTCTTGGTGGTTAACATTTGGGTCCTTGTTACTTATGCAAATTTCTGCAGCCAGCTTGAATTCCTTCCCAGAAAATTGGTTTTTCTTTTCTACTGCTTTGTCAGGCTGCAAATTTTCAAAACTTTTATGCTCTGCTTCCTCTTGAACACTTTGCTGCTTAGAAATTTCTTCTGCCAGATAATCTAAATCATCTCTTTCAAGTTCAAAGTTTCACGGATCTGTAGAGCAGGAACAAAATGCCACCAGTCTCTTTGTGTATCAACTTTATTCCAGTTCCCAACGAGTGTCTTATCTTCACCTGAAACCACCTTTTAGCAGGCATAACTATATCCACCAGTTATCTGGGCATGTCAGCAGCCTTGGGAATCTTGAGCTGTCTTTACCCCCTTGTTTCATTTTGATACATGTCTTCTAATAATCTGGTTTGTCTCTTCTTGCCTTCGGGCCATCAAACTCCAAATGTTCATGCAACTGGAGCCTCATATTATGGCTGCCATTTACCAGAGACCCTTAGATAGGCATATGAGAGAGATCTGACTGCTCTCTTTCCAAAACAGCTTACCTGTCAGCAGAAAGCAGATAAGAGTGATCACGATCCTTTTCCTAAGGGCAGTGTACCTCTTGATAGGGGAAAATTAATAGTGGCAGGAGACAGACAAATGCCTAGGCAGACAGGGGCACTTCCCTGGTAAAACCCTACCTTCAAGCCAAAAACAGCCTGAAGACTGAAAAACCAGACTGCTGGTTCCTGATGAAAAACACAACCTGGAGTGAGAAATTCTGTTTCTGTTTTCCTACCCTTTTCCATTTGGTTATTTCTGAATTATACTTTTTAATCAATTGAATGTTGCTTTTTCCAAGACTACCTATGGCCTGCCCCACCCCCATCCTGTGCCTACAAAAACTCCAGACTCAGCCATCCTGGGGGAGAAACGACCTGACTGCAGGAGTGGGGGACCACTCCTGTGTCCCCTCTCCCCAAGAGCTGTTCCGTTGCTCAATAAAATTATTATAGCATGGTACTGGTACCAAAACAGAGATATAGATCAATGGAACAGAACAGAGCCCTCAGAAATAACGCCACATATCTACAACTATCTGATCTTTGACAAACCTGAGAAAAACAAGCAATGGGGAAAGGATTCCCTATTTAATAAATGGTGCTGGGAAAACTGGCTAGCCATATGTAGAAAGCTGAAACTGGATCCCTTCCTTACACCTCATACAAAAATTAATTCAAGATGGATTAAAGACTTAAACGTTAGACCTAAAACCATAAAAACCCTAGAGGAAAACCTAGGCATTACCATTCAGGACATAGGCATGGGCAAGGACTTCATGTCTAAAACACCAAAAGCAATGGCAACAAAAGCCAAAATTGACAAATGGGATCTAATTAAACTAAAGAGCTTCTGCACAGCAAAAGAAACTACCATCAGAGTGAACAGGCAACCTACAAAATGGGAGAACATTTTTGCAAAAATATCCAGAATCTACAATGAACTCAAACAAATTTACAAGAAAAAAAACAAACAACCCCATCAAAAAGTGGGCGAAGGACATGAACAGACACTTCTCAAAAGAAGACATTTATGCAGCCAAAAAACACATGAAAAAATGCTCATCATCACTGGCCATCAGAGAAATGCAAATCAAAACCACAATGAGATACCATCTCACACCAGTTAGAATGGCAATCATTAAAAAGTCAGGAAACAACAGGTGCTGGAGAGGATGTGGAGAAATAGGAACACTTTTACAATGTTGGTGGGACTGTAAACTAGTTCAACCATTGTGGAAGTCAGTGTGGCGATTCCTCAGGGATCTAGAACTAGAAATACCATTTGACCCAGCCATCCCATTACTGGGTATATACCCAAAGGACTATAAATCATGCTGCTATAAAGACACATGGACACATATGTTTATTGCGGCACTATTCACAGTAGCAAAGACTTGGAACCAACCCAAATGTCCAACAATGATAGACTGGATTAAGAAAATGTGGCCCATATACACCATGGAATACTATGCAGCCATAAAAAATGATGAGTTCATGTCCTTTGTAGGGACATGGATGAAATTGGAAATCATCATTCTCAGTAAATTATCGCAAGGACAAAAAACCAAACACCGCATATTCTCACTCATAGGTGGGAACTGAACAGTGAGAACACATGGACACAGGAAGGGGAACATCACACTCCGGGGACTGGTGTGGGGTGGCAGGAGGGGGGACGGATAGCATTAGGAGATATACCTAATGCTAAATGACAAGTTAATGGGTGCAGCACACGAGCATGGCACATGTATACATATGTAACTAACCTGCACATTGTGCACATGTACCCTAAAACTTAAAGTATAATAAAATTAAAATAAAATAAAATAAAATAATTCTCCACCCTCCTCACCCTTTGATCATCAGCATATCCTCATTCTTCTTGGATGTGAGACAAGAGCTCAGGACCTACTGAACTTGTGTACAGAGAAGGCTGTAACATCATGCCCTCTGCCCTCCCCTGGCAGATGGTAGCCAACCCATGTGACAGAAATGTTGGCAGGGCTGAGCCAGCCCCAAAGCTGCAGGCCAAGGTGGGGCAAGGGTATTGTCAGCTGGGTGTTTCCAGCTGGTGAAAGTGATTAAGATAAGTCCTGCATCAATGGCAGATTAGATACTGTCTGTTCTATGTATCTCACATGCAAGGGGCCCTGTAAAATGAATTTTTATGTTATTGTCTACAGAAAAGCTACCCTCTACTGTGAATATACATAGGAAAATGTCCTCACTGTGACCCATCATGGGTGGACTAGGAAATCATCATGTTTAATATGAAGATTGGAGTCTATAGATATGTAAGTTTACACATTTTGTTCCTGGTCAAATTAATCAGTCAAAAAGTTTGAAGATTGTGATATTCATATTTGAGATTTTACAATTAAAATCAGTGTATAATTTCCTAAGAGAAATAGTAAGATATGATGAAAAAAATGCAAAGATGTTTTGAGGAAAACCCCAGACAATATTAAATATCTAGGGTCTGTAATTTTTCCCTAGAAAAAGCATGTTATAAATTATCCATTCATATTATTAGTTTTAATCATTTCCTTTAGTTTAGATTGACAGCTTCCTTTTCTCACAACCCCAATCCTAATACTTTTGAATAGAGGCAATTTGTAAAGACATGCCCTGAGGAAAGTTATATTCATGCACCATGCTTTCCTAATATTTAAATCAAAAAGAGCCTTCTATTATTTGACAGAAAAGTAATGAATAAAATAACAGCAGGATGAAAGAAACACTTTCTAGGAGGATATAGCTATTGATAACATAGAAATAACTTCCTATCTTTGATAGTCAAAATGGTTCACAGTTAAAAATCTTATAAATGTATTTTGTGGGATTAGAGATGAAAGAACTGATTCAGTTCCTACTTTGCTGAGCTGTTTTTGTTTTATTCAGCTTTATCGACTTCTTTTTCCTACACCTTCTCCCCTAGATTATTCTTTCAGCCGTCAAGAATCAGCTCCAGTGTCATTTTCATTCTGAAAGCTTTCTATTCCTCCCTAGGTTGTACCGGTTGGTTCCTCTTAAATTTGTGTTCTCACGTCACATAATATTTCCTGTATTGCATTTGTATTAGCCAATGTCCAGTTAGGAAAATACACACAATGCTACTTCTTTCAAATGGGAAATTGAATACCAGGAACTGGTTTTAATGTGCTGGAAGAACTGGATGAGCAAAAGAAGGTTAAGTTATCTCACCAGTTGGTAGCTGATTCAAATCTAATGATTAACCAACCAACTGAATGGGAGATCAAGTGAAATGAGCCAAGAAAGTATTATCTCAAAAAAGATTGCCCAAAGCGACCAAACTAAGTTAAGGCAAAAATACCAATGGCTTCACTTTACAAAATGGAAACTCTACCCATAGCACAGTAGTCATTAGCATACTTGAGTCTTCCTCCTCTGAGTGTTCCATCTCAGAGATATTAACATATTTAGACAGAATGTCCCACATAACTAACATAGAATAGAGCGGTGTGAGCTGTTAAGAAAATTATTCTAATGTGTATGAGCTTTAGAATTAGAAAGGTTGGTTGGTTTTCTCTATTCTTTAAACTCAAGTGAGGAAATACAATTTCTATCTCACAGAATTGCTGATAAGATTGGAGAACATAAATTCAAAAAGAATAGTACATAGTGTGTGCTCAATCACTGAAAGCTACTCTTTATATTACTATTTTTCATTAAAACTCTCTGTTTCCTTTTGCTCTGATTCTGTCTTTATAAATTCACATTTAGGATGATTCATTTGCTTTCTGGATATGTTGATTCTGATCAACTACAGCCATATATGTAATTATTTTGACACACAGATTATCTTTTGATTTCTTCTTATTTAGATCTCCTTCAAGCTATAACCAACATTTTAGAGTGAACTGAGAACCTACCCTACTTTTTGGGTGGCCCTGCTTGATGACCAAATCTAGGGTATGATGAATTCACCTAATTAACCTACCATGCACACAAATGGTGACAAATCTGCCTGCTTCTTTTTCTTTGCAGGCATCATCACCCCATTTATTCTTGACAAGTTGCTCCCTTTTGTTACATTCAAATTTCATCAGTATCTAAGATTTCTTTCACATGACTGTGATTTTTTCACATGACTGTGATCGCCTATATGGTGATTAACATTGGCTTTGATTAAAAGAAATAGAGACATAAATTTTATTTTTAAAGAGTAAGTAGATTTTTACCAGTATAACAAAATGTATTTTTGCAAAATATCAATTATTTACCCACAATTAAAAATAAATAAAAATGTTTCAAAACAACCTGCACAAAAAGAGCATACACATTCTATTTACTTAATAACAATTTTAGATGTAAAATGCTTTTAAGAACTTACTACACTAAAATGTTCAAAACCAAAGGACAAAAACATTAATTGAAACACTCTTTGCAAAGATTATAACAGTGAAGAAATTATGACAGTGCAAGTGATCTGACCTAACTGACTTCAACTTGCCTTTAAGTTCCAAGCTGCCCTTGTTCATTCTTGGGTACAGGTTGAACTAACTTTGAGAAGAACTTAGTTTATAGTTTAACATTGAAACAAAGATGATAACATCCCCTCCCCAAAACGAACCCCACTTTACTTGAGGACAAGATCATCTCTGTAAAATTAACAAATTATCCACAAGATTAGAAATTATGGCTCAGGAGTCATGCAGCCAGAGACCACAAGATTCCTCATCTCCCTAATTACTCCTGTGGCTAACATTGCTGTTGTAAAGCCTAGGATTTACCTTCAAGATATTTTTCAGAGCCTGTATTCTGATGAATCAGCCAGCACCACCCAGACTAATAAACTAGTTCATCTGGTCTTGTAGTCCCCACCCAGAAATTGACTCAGTGCACGAGAATAGCTTTGACTCCCTATGATTTAATCTCCAGCACAACTAACTGGCATTCCACGTTCCCTGGACCCTCTCCTGCCAAGCTATGTTTAAAAAACCCTACTCTCCAAGTTTTCAGAATGGCTGACTTGAGTAATAATAAAATCCTGGTCTCTCTTTTAGCCAGCTCTGTGTGTATTAAACTCTTTCTCTATTGCAATTGCCCTGTCTTGATAAATCAGATCTATCTGGGCAGCAGACAAGGAGAACCCACTGGACAGTTACAAAACCACTTAATGGTGTATGACACCATAATTTTATTTCTGTAACACTGCAGGTGGATTTTTGTGCTAGGAAAAAATGAAAAATATAGATTAGAATGTAAATTAAAGGAATGGGTGTTCATCAATTTCTGGTTAACTAAAACTTTGTATGGACTGGATGCCTTTGAGCATCAATTGTGTTGAGAAAACCTTTCTTACATATTACTAAACTAATACTTCTTTTTATTTTAGCAAAAATGCTTTTGATATTTCAGAATCCTGTTGTATATTTGT
Organism: Pan troglodytes; assembly: GCF_028858775.2. Classification (NCBI taxonomy): domain Eukaryota; kingdom Metazoa; phylum Chordata; class Mammalia; order Primates; family Hominidae; genus Pan; species Pan troglodytes. The sequence continues at coordinate 109,224,118 of NC_072410.2, forward strand.
CAAATTTATAAGCACCTGATTAACTTTTTAAATTTAAGTATCAATGTCACCCTTCAGATGTGATTTCCATTACTATTCCTTATAACATTTTTTACCCTAATGAACCTAGGACCTAGAATAGGGAAGACACTAAAATCTACTTAGATAATTGGCCTTAAAGATACTTTATTCAGAAAGTGATTTTTGAATGCCTACTATATTCCTAGCTTTGTCTAGATAAAGCAAAACAGATACAACCCTCTCTTTGGGAGCTCATATTCTAGTAAAAAGCTTGAGTACTGCTTCTGAATCACTTGTGAGCATTCATTTCATTTTACAATATGTGTATAGATGTCTATTTCCTCTATGAGAGTAAATAAAACCTTTCTTATGCACATCATTCTTTGGATTTTCATATGAAAAAATTTAATTTATTTTATTTTGAGATGGAGTCTCTCTCTGTTGCCCAGGCTGGAGTGCAGTGGCTCCATCTTGGCTCACTGCAACCTCTGCCTCCAGGGTTCAAGTGATTCTCCTGCCTCAGCCTCCAAGTAGCTGGGATTACAGGTGCCTGCCACCACGCCCAGCTAATTTTTATATTTTCAGTAGAGACAGGGTTTTGCCATGTTGGCCAGGCTGGTCTCGAACTCCTGACCTCAAGTGATCTGCCCACCTTGGCCTCCCAAAGTGCTGGGATTACAGGCCTGAGCCACGGTGCCCGGCCTAGAAAAATTTTAAAATGCATAATTTGACAAGGCCTAAATTCTTATTTAGTTCCTATTTTCTATTATGACAATGTCAAGTATTCATTTTTGCCTCTCAGTTCTCTCAGTATACCTTCTGCAATTTTGTAATCTGGTTGGCTTTTTCTGTGACAGTTTGCTACAGTGTTCCGTTCCCCTTTACTGTTTTTTGTCCTTTGTTACTTCCTCCTTACTAAAAGGCTAATCATCAAGGACTTTCCTACCTTTCGTTTTCTGGTTTATATTTACTTTGATTGATTAATCTTAACACTACCTTAAACACTGAGTTTTTATTAAGTATCTTTTGCATTTATTTCAGTTTTGTTATGAAAATCAGATCTTCTTTGCAACAATATTATCTTATTGAATACCATATAGAACTCCTCAAAAAGCTGATGGTTTCTGTTTTAAAGGTGGTGATAAAATACACTGATAAATCCATACTTTCACCAAGAATGGATCTAATATGTTATCAATTATCACCACTAAAATCATTGAAATCTGTAAGATCATAGTTAAAACTATTTGATGTGGTGTGCCAATTTATAATCTAAGGATCAGACTAAAAAATCAATTTCTTGCATGTTGATCATAAATTAAAATTTTTATAAAAACATGGAGCTTGTAAATTTGTTTGAGTTCATTGTAGATTCTGGATATTAGCTCTTTGTCAGATGAGTAGGTTGCAAAAATTTTCTCCCATTCTGTAGGTTTCCTGTTCACTCTGATGGTAGTTTCTTTTGCTGTGCAGAAGCTCTTTAGTTTAATTAGATCCCATTTGTCAATTTTGGCTTTTGTTGCCGTTGCTTTTGGTGTTTTAGACATGAAGTCCTGGACCATGCTTATGTCCTGAATGGTATTGTCTAGGTTTTCTTCTAGGGTTTTTATGGTTTTAGGTCTAACATTTAAGTCTTTAATCCATCTTGAATTGATTTTTGTATAAGTTGTAAGGAAGGGATCCAGTTTCAGCTTTCTACATATGGCCAGCCAGTTTTCCCAGCACCATTTATTAAATAGGGAATCCTTTCCCCATTGCATGTTTTTGTCGGGTTTGTCAGAGATCAGATAGTTGTAGATATGCGGCATTATTTCTGAGGGCTCTGTTCTGTTCCATTGGTCTGTATCTCTGTTTTGGTAGTAGTACCATGCTGTTTTGGTTACTGTAGCCTTATAGTATAGTTTGAAGTCAGGTAGTGTGATGCCTCCAGCTTTGTTCTTTTGGCTTAGGATTGACTTGGCAATGTGGGATCTTTTTTTGGTGCCATATGAACTTTAAAGTAGTTTTTTCCAAATCTGTGAAGAAAGGCATTGGTAGCTTCATGGGGATGGCATTGAATCTATAAATTACCTTGGGCAGTATGGCCATTTTCATGATATTGATTCTTCCTACCCATGAACATGGAATGTTCTTCCATTTGTTTGTATCCTCTTTTATTTCATTGAGCAGTGGTTTGTAGTTCTCCTTGAAGATGTCCTTCACATCCCTTTTAAGTTGGATTCCTAGGTATTTTATTCTCTTTGAAGCAACTGTGAATGGGAGTTCACTCATGCTTTGGCTCTCTGTTTGTCTGTTATTGGTGTATAAGAATGCTTGTGATTTTTGTACATTGATTTTGTATCCTGAGACTTTGCAGAAGTTGCTTATCAGCTTGAGGAGATTTTGGGCTGAGACAGTGGGGTTTTCTAGATATACAATCATGTCATCTGCAAACAGGCATAATTTGACTTCCTCTTTTCCTAATTGAATACCCTTTATTTCCTTCTCCTGCCTGATTGCCCTGGCCAGAACTTCCATCACTATGTTGAATAGGAGTGGTGAGAGAGAGCATCCCTGTCTTGTGCCAGTTTTCAAAGGGAATGCTTCCAGTTTTTGCCCATTCAGTATGATATTGGCTGGGGTTTGTCATAGATAGCTCTTATTATTTTGAGATACGTCTCATTAATACCTAATTTATTGAGAGTTTTTAGCATGAAGAGTTGTTGAATTTTGTCAAAGGCCTTTTCTGCATCTATTGAGATAATCATGTGGTTTTTGTCTTTGGTTCTGTTTATATGCTGGATTACGTTTATTGATTTGCGTATGTTGAACCAGCCTTGCATCCCAGGGATGAAGCCCACTTGATCATGGTGGATAAGCTTTTCGATGTGCTGCTGCATTCGGTTTGCCAGTATTTTATTGAGGATTTTTGCATCAATGTTCATCAAGGATATTGGTCTAAAATTCTCTTTTTTGGTTGTGTCTCTGCCAGGCTTTGGTATCAGGATGATGCTGGCCTCATAAAATGAGTTAGGGAGGAAAACAAACAACCCCATCAAAAAGTGGGCAAAGGATATGAACAGACACTTCTCAAAAGGAGACATTTATGTAGCCAAAAAACACATGAAAAAATGCTCATCATCACTGGCTATCAGAGAAATGCAAATCAAAACCACAATGAGATACCATCTCACACCAGTTAGAATGGCGATCATTAAAAAGTCAGGAAACAACAGGTGCTGGAGAGGATGTGGAGAAATAGGAACACTTTTACACTGTTGGTGGAACTGTAAACTAGTTCAACCATTTTGGAAGTCAGTGTGGCAATTCCTCAGGGATCTAGAACTAGAAATACCATTTGACCCAGCCATCCCATTACTGGGTATATAACCAAAGGACTAGAAATCATGCTGCTATAAAAGACACATGCACACGTATGTTTATTGCGGCACTATTCACAATAGCAAAGACTTGGAACCAAGCCAAATGTCCAACAATGATAGACTGGATTAAGAAAATGTGGCACATATACACCATGGAATACTATGCAGCCATAAAAAATGATGAGTTCATGTCCTTTGTAGGGACATGGATGAAGCTGGAGACCATCATTCTCAGCATACTATTGCAAGGACAAAAAACCAAACACCGCATGTTCTCATTCATAGGTGGGAACTGAACAATGAGAACACATGGACACAGGAAGGGGAATATCACACACCAGGGACTGTTGTGGGGTGGGGAGAGGGGGGAGGGATAGCATTAGGAGATATGCCTAATGCTAAATGATGAGTTAATGGGTGCAGCACACCAGCATGGCACATGTATACATATGTAACAAACCTGCACGTCGTGCACATGTACCCTAAAACTTAAAGTATAATAATAAATTTAAAAAAACATGGAGCTTATAATTAAAAAAAATAAAAAATTAAGATATTTAAGTATTCATTGACGTGTCCATTACCTTCAATATAAACTATATATAATTAAGAATTTACCTATTTATACATCTTGCAAATCAGATGCTATTAAAAAACTATCTATAAACCACATTATTTTAAAATCAATAATAAGTTAATGATAATAATTCAGGTTCCATAATTTTTTACTAAATAGATTATTTTTTAGAACGCTTTTAAGTTTGAAGAAAAATTGTACTGTCTGGTTATATGGATTTGACCAAATGCATAATGTCATATATCACCATTATATTATTATACAGAATAGTTTCGGTATTATTCTGAAATTCCCCGTGATGCACCTATTCATCCTTACTTCCCCTCTCTGTATCTTTGACAAGTATTGATCTTTCATTTTTCCTATAGGTTTGTCTTTTCCAGAATATTATACAGTTTGAATTGTATACCATGTAGCCATTTAGAACTGGATTCTTTCACTTAGCGATATGCATAAAAGGTTTCTCCATGTCTTTTGTGTTTTGATAGTTCATTTATTTTTAGCACTGAATAATATCCTATTGTATAGATGTACCATAGTTTATTTATTCAAGAACCTACAGAAAGATATCTTGGTTGCTTCCAAGTTTTGGTAATTGTGAACAAAGTTGCTAGAAATATTTACATGCAGGTTTTTGTGTAGACATAAGTTTTTAACTCATTTTGGTAAATGAGTTAAATACCAAGGAGTGCAATTAATAAATCATATAGTAAGAGAAGAAGGCATAAATCATATGCCTTCAAAGAGGCTGAATCATTTTGCATTCCCCCCATCAGTGAATGAGAATTCAGGTTGTCCCATGTCCTTGACAGAATTGGTATTCTCAGTGTTTAGGATTTTAGCCATTCTAATAGTGGTGTGCTGGTATCTCATTGTTATTTAAATTTGTATTTATTTAATGATGCATAATGATGAACATCTTTTAATACACTTATTTGCCATTTGTATATCTTCTGTGGTATCCATTCAGATCCTTTGCCAATTTTTAAATTGGGTTGTTTGATCTCTTATTGTTTAGTTTTAAGAGTTGCTTGTACATATTGGATACAAGTCCTTTATCAAAAAGATGTTTTGTAAAATATTTTCTCCCAGTATGGGATTTGTCATTTCATTCTCTCAGCAGTGCCCTTCACAGAGGAGTAGCTTTTTAATTTTAATTGTCACACTTAACTTTTTTCTTTCATGGATCTTGCTTTTGGTGTTGTATTTACTAACTCACCATGACACTCCAAGCAGCTTAGATTTTCTTGTTTTCTTCTAGAAATTTTCTGTTTGTGATTTTCCATTTGGGTATATGATCCATTTTAGCTTATAATGTCAGTGTCTAGATTCGTCATTTTGCATGTGAATGTCCAGTTTGCCTCAGCACCATTTATTGGAAAGACATGTCCTTACTCATTTGACAAAGATCAGTTGACTATAGTTCAGTAGGTTTGTTCACAGACTTTCCATTCTGTTTTCTTCCTCTGTTTGTCTATCCTTTCACCATTACCATACTGTCTTTATTCTTACAGCTTTATAATAAGACTTAAAGTCAGGTAGTGGCAATCCTTCAACTTTGTTCTTTAATAATGTGTTGACGATTTTGGATCTTTTGCCTTTCTCAATAAACTTTAGAATTAGTTTTTCAATATCCACAAAGTAACTTGCTAAGATTTAAATTGAGTAAATTATTATTTTTCAATTATTTTCAAAATACATTTTCAGAAATATAATTATTATACAAAAGTAATCAGCTATAAATATATGGCATGTGTTGCTCAGAAAATCAAATTTACATACAATATAACGTAGCCAGATAAACTTTTTCCACCAATAAACAAACTTGTCATTAGGTAACAATGAAAGACAATAGGCTTTTCTATGTTGGTGGCAGTCCCATTTTGGGCAGCATTCTCTTTTAATACTAATCATATGAACAACAGAAAGGGATAAAAGAATTATCCTTCATTACTTACTGATTACTGTCACTTTCACAATATTTTAAATAGCCTGACATCGATGTTACAAAAACCAAACCAAACAAAATGAAACACAAAAACCAATATGTGTTCTGAAAGGTAATCAATTGTTCCTAATAACAGACATTAACAATTTCCAACACGATCTCTAGAAACAATTTGCAGTCTGAACCATACTTTTGAATACTATTTCTTGAAGTCTATACAGGATTGATTTCTATCCCATCATTAATAATTATTACACTCATTATTTCAAGCACTTTCCGCTCTACAAACTGCGGTAAAATGTTCACCTTTCAGACACTGAGTATTTTGCACAGCAGACATGGTCCATCATCAGCATAATCTTGAAGGAAACATGTAACATGGTGGAGTCATTGTGGTCAGAGACCACGGGGTAACTGTGTAGTGTCCACATTTCCTCCCTTGTTCAGGAAGCACCCTACCCAATTCAGGAGTAAGTAGTCTTTGAAATACAGTTCTACTTTTTTCTACCCAGAGATGTGTATGCTAACACTATATGCCAGAGAGGAATGGGCACCCAAGAAAGCACAGTCTTACAGCAAGTCTACAAAAATATTCCACTCTAAGAAAACAATGGAATATATATATAGGGGGAAAAAAGCATGCACAGTTTTAGCTCTCATTTACCTCCAATGATTCTGGACATATCACCTGGATTCAGTGAGCATCAATGTCTTTATCTGTTAAGCAACGCTACTATCAGCTCATTTGCAGGGTTTCAAAGATGGCTACATTGAACCACATATAAAACTACCTGGTACATATTAATACTCAGAACATGTTTCTTGAATTGAAGTTTATATGAGTTATTTAATAGCTCTCCATTCTGCACTCAATTTTGTAAATGAGAAAACTTACCTCATCCATCAGACAACTTCTTGCAAAAGGTTCATTTTCCTTCTCCAGTGCAGTTACACATAACCAAACCATTTCTTTTCTTTTCTAAATCCCTATTTTCATTTCAACAAGATAATTTCTCATCTTCTGCCACTGTCATGGGGTATTTTCATAAAAATAAAAGTGAAAACTTACCCATGACCATAATGAGAAAGGGCTTTTGGGGAGTTAAAGGCTGGATATCATGAGTTTATGATGTACACAAAAAAGGAATTCAGAGCTATGTAAGAAATATCATGTTTATCCATGATAGTTACATTCAATTGCTATAAATCAAATAATAAAAGGGAATCTATGTTATTATTATTATAGAATCCTGTCTGAGAAAAACAACAAAGAATGAATATATGCTGGGACATTCTCCACTTTCCTACTAACCGCAATATTAATAGAGAAAATAATTGGACAAAGAGGAAGAACATTAAGTATCTGCATATAGATTAGGTAGAGGATAAAAATATATACAGTGCTTAGGAATTGATAATACAGTCAATTTATTTTACTCTCCAATTCATAATTAATGAATAAAAAGAATGGTGCAATTCCATTGGGACATACTCTTTATCTCTTTAAGCCTAAATTAGAAAATCTTAAATAAAGCAGAGTGTATATTTACACACACATACACACACACAAAACACTTAAAGATACATATATAGAGTGGAATTTTCTGTCTATTGCATTTCAAATCTGGAACACTCCGTTTTCCAAATTCTACTATGATAAAATATATTTCTTGTTCTTTTTTATTATCTAATTTTAAAATATTTTAACTAAGAACAGACTGCTGAGTGATGAAATTTTATAAGTAGCTTGGATTTCAGAGGTGGCAGAGATACAAAGGAATTAGTTGTTGCAAATTGTACACTGAAGGGAAATATATAGTTGTCCTGTATTTCATCCTGTTGAAGATAGTATCTTTTTAAAAATCAGGAGCACTGGAAGTACAAACAAAGACACATAAAGTCACATGTAAAAAACTAAAATGAAGAAAATGATTCAGAGCAAAATCTGCTGCAGAGAATGTATAAAAGCAGCTTATCTGCTTGAAATTTGTATTCTGAGTTCTTACTGTGCTTTCAGTAGTCTTAAATTTGATTATAAATCTGTGTTGGGGGCAATTTTACAGGATAATACTGTTGTTTTCATTTTTTTAACTTTATTTTCATTCTATTTTCCATAATAATGTCCCCTTAGCTTAGTCTAGATCCTATTCGCAGGACAGCTGTTTTGTGTAACTCCAGGGATGCCTATTACACATAATTCATATGAATGGGGTGCCATGGACTTTGGCAATCCTCAGCTTACATGGGCTTATATGGAGTCTCATCCATCCTATTGAAAAATAGTCATTTCAGCTCTGAATATTTTGAGATTTCTGTCTATTCTCAATTTTTTCTCCCTTTTATTTAATCGAATTCCATGGCTTTAACTATCACTTTATGCTAATGAATCTAAATTAATAAAGATAAATATTGCTATCAGATATTACAAGCAGCCTCAAATCCCAGCGTCTTCACATAATAAATGTTGTTTTTTTTCTGACTCATGCCATAGTCCAATTCAATAAACCCTCTTCTGAGTATAAATCTAGAATTGCTAGACAATGTACAGAAACAAGAAGTCAAGTTATCTGCCTCCATCCCCCATATACAAATACAGTGCAGCAAAGCTGGGACAAACAGAGCTTCCACAATGCTGCAATATTGTGAGAGAGACGGTTATGGGTGTCATTGTCTATGGATGTGGGGGTATATTTCCTCATTACTCCTAATTTTGCTCCTGGAAAGATCTCCCTTGTCTCTTCTCTGATTCATGTTCCTGCCTTGTACAACATTCTTCCTTGTCTGTCCTCTCTTGCCATGTATGAAGTATAAGTTGGAGTATTTGTGAATCCAGAAGATCATAGAAATTTTGAAAATTGTTTTCTACTCAAAGGAACTTGGTGGCTTAAGATTGTTTTACTTATTTTATGGTCAAAGACAATTTAATCTGGGCTTAAGGTTTTATGCTTTATTTAATTATTTTTTTAGAAATACAATTCCTGCAAAAACACAGTTAACTTCTGATTTGTTTTGATTTAGTTCCATATTCCAATAGCTGCATATAGAGCCATTTTCTACATATTTTACTCGTCAATTTTGTTTCTTTTTCACCACCGTGATTGCACTTACTGCCTCAATCTAATGGCGGCTACTTTGAGGGTCTCAAGCTTTAATGCTAAGGCCACACTCTTTACCTGATTTTTAACAAAAGCATCTTCTTAATGTGTTTCCACAGCTCAAGGACTTTTACAGTGCTACTTTTCAAATTCGGAGTAAACAGGTGTTATTAACTCCTCTTTGAAGTGGAAAAAAAAAAAAAGGAAACAGTGCTGGACTTTCCATTTCCTTTCATTATACCCACAATCTGGCCAAGTTTCCTCTGAGTGCATCTCTTTCTTGTAATACCTTGTCAAACACAGCCAGTAGTAGCTAATACAGTGCATTCATACAGTGTATTCACTGTATTCATTTTCTATTTCTGCTGTAACAAATTGCCACAAACTTAGTGGCTTAAAAAGCATATATTTATTATCTAACAGCCTGTAGACCATAAATCTAAAATGAGTCTCACTGGGCTAAAATTAAGTTGTCGGCAGGGTTGTATTCCCTTCTAGAGGCTCTGGGGAGAATTCATTTTCTTGCCTTTTACAGCTTTTAGAAGGCTGCTCACTGACCTCAGCTCATGTACACTTTCATCAGTCTCTGAAGCCAGCAATGTTCAACTGAATTCTTCTCACAATGGCACCTTTTTGGTTCTCCTTTTCCACCTGCCTCTTTGACCTTTAAGGATCACTGTGGTTTTACTGGGCTTATTTGTATATTGTCCAATATAATCTGCCTATTTTACCTATTAGGTGAGTGGATTAGTACTCCAATTGCATTCTGCAGTATTAATTCTTCTTTGCCTTGAAAGATAACACATTCACCGATTCCAGGGATTAGGATGTGAACATCTTTAAGGTGACCATCATTATGCCCAGGATTATATTAATCCTATATTTCCAGTTATTTCCTCTAGAACTGTCAGCCTCAAAGGCTCATAATCTGCTTTCCAAATTCTCACTGGCTAAAGTTTTATAAAATATTTTGACACAGCTTAAAATGATTATCCAATTTTCCAGACACTGATACCAATTTCCTCAACACCCACAACTTGATAAGCTAATGCAACATACATATAATATGTAATATATTACATATACATAATTTTTAAATAATTATAGATTTATAGGAAGTCACAAACAAATGTAAAATACAGAGAGGTTTTGTGTTCTCTTTACCCAGTTGCATTTTAGGTTACTATAATACAATATTGAAACTAAGGAATTGAGAATGACATTGGTACAATGTGTGTGTATAGTTCTATATCATTTTATTGCATGTAGTTTTGTGTAATCACCACCACAGTAATGACAAGGAACTCTTCTATTACCACAATGATCTCCCTCATGCAACCTCTGTAAGTTCACATCCACCTCTTTCTCATACACCATCCCCAACCCCTGTCAAACAATAGTCTACCTTCTCTCTCAATAATTTTGACATCTTAAGAATGTTACATAAACAGAACTGCAAAATATGTGACATTTTGCAATAGCAAAGACTTGGAACCAACCCAAATGTCCAACAATGATAGACTGGATTAAGAAAATGTGGCACATATACACCATGGAATACTATGCAGCCATAAAAAATGATGAGTTCATGTCCTTTGTAGGGACATGGATGAAATTGGAAATCATCATTCTCAGTAAACTATCGCAAGAACAAAAAACCAAACACCGCATATTCTCACTCATAGGTGGGAATTGAAAAATGAGAACACATGGACACAGGAAGGGGAACATCACACTCTGGGGACTGTTGTGGGGTGGGGGGAGGCGGGAGGGATAGCATTGGGAGATATACCTGATGCTAGATGACGAGTTAGTGGGTGCAGCGTGCACCAGCATGGCACATGTATACATATGTAACTAACCTGCACATTGTGCACATGTACCCTAAAACTTAAAGTATACACATAAATAAATAAATAAACAAATAAATAAATAAAAACATAAATAGAACTGCAAAATACAAAATACGTGACATTTTGATGGTGGATTCTTCTTTTTCACTCAGCATAATTTCCTTGTGATCCATTCAAGTCATTAGATAGATCAATAGTTTCTTGTTTATTTAATTTTTATTATTGAGTAATTTTTCATGTTATGGTTCTATCACAGTTTGTTTATTCATTAGTCTATTATGAGAAATTTTATTTTTTCAGATGTTTTTCTAGTGTAAATAATGCTACTATGAACAATTTAGTACTAGAGTTTGTAAAGACACAAGTGTCCATTCCTTAAAAAAAAAGTCCATAGGTGTGATTGCTGGATAATGTAATAAGCGTAAGTTTACATTAAAAGAAAAACAGCAAAACTATTTTTCTAGTATTGTTTTAGAAAGCCAGCAGCAACATACAAGGAATCTAGTTTCTCCGCATTCAAACCAACATCTGGTATCATGAGTGTTTTTTGTTTTGTTTTTCTTTTAGCTGTTCCAGTAGGTGTGTAGTGATATCTCACCATGGTCTTTCTTTATGCTGGCCTGATAGTCCAATAACGATGAATATGTTTTCATGTACCTTCTGGATATCACCTGTGGTAAAATATATGTTCATGCTTTTACTGATTTTATAACTGGCTCATTTTTAGTTTTTGTTTTTCTTTACAGTTTTTTTAACTGTTGAGTTTTGAGAGTTCTTTATATATTCCAGATATGAGTCCTTTAATAGTTATGTGGTTTTTCAAATACTTTCTGAGTTTGTAGCTTGTCTTTTTATCCTCTTAACATGGTCGTTCACAAAGCAGAAGTTTCTAATTTTGACAAAGCATAATTTATCATCTTTTAAAGATTGCATGGATCATAATATTTGTGTCAGATCTAAATTTGCTCATCAAGCATGAGTTCCCCAAGAGTTTCTCCCATGGTTTCTTTCCAGATATTTTATAGTTTTACATTTTACATCTAATTCTATAATCCATCTTGAATTAATTTTTGTTTAATGTGTGAAGATTAGGTTGATGCTAATTCTTTTTGCCTAAGGATATATGTATTAGTCCTCTCAGACTGTTATAACAGAATACTGTAGAATGGGTATCTTATAAACAACAGAAATTTATTTCTCAGAGTTGTGCAGGCAGAGAAGTCAAAAATTAAGACACTTGTAGAATTAGTGGCTGAAGACCTCCATCCGGTTTCATAGATGGCCTTCTCACTGTATTCTCACATGGCAGAAAAGGTGAGGGGGCCCTCTGAAACCCTTTTATAAGTGCACTAATCCTGTGAATGAAGGTTCAGACCTTATGACCTAATTACCTTCCAAAGTCCCCACCTCCAAATACTATTATATTATGGATTAGGTTTAAATAGATCAGTTTGGTGAAGACATAAACATTCAATCTATAGAAATAGCCAATTGTCCCAGCACTATTTATAGAAAAGACTATTTCTCCTCCATTGAATTGTTTTTGTGGGTTTGTCAAAAAACAGTAAGTCACCCTTGCATGGGACCATTGCATGGTATTCTTCTATTCAGTTGATCTATGGTTCTATCTTTCCACCAATGCTACAGAGTCTAGATTATGTATATAATAAGTATTGTAATCAGGTAGAACAATTCCCTTTATTCTTCTTGTTCATGATTGTTTGAGATATTTGAGTATATGTTTTTTTTCCATACACATTTTATAAAAGGCTTGTCTATTTCTAAAAAATAAAATAAAAGAAACCCTCCTAGAATTTAATTAAAATTGCACTGAACCTGAAGATCAATTTTGGGAAAATAGATATCTTTACAATGTTGAGTCTTTCAATCCACAAACATAGTATGTCTCTTTATTTATGTAGGTTGTGGATCTTTATTTTTTTCATGTGCATTTTGAAACTTATAGCTAGAGATGCTGTTTAGGTTTTATAAAGTTTAACACATCAGAATTTCAGTTTTTCTGTAATTGTAAATGTTGTGTTTATCACTTGGGTTTCCAGATGCTCACTGTTAGTATATACAAATAAGACTGACTTTTCACATTTTTCTTGCATCCTGTGACCTTAATAAACTCATTTATTAATTCTAGATTTTATTTTCTTTCTGTTGGTTTTTCATAAGTTTTTACACATACCTTTTCCCATCTGCAGATAGAGACAGCTTTGTTTCTTTCTTTCAAATGTGTTAGCAAATGATATCCATCGTATGCCTTATTACTCTTTCTAGAACCTCCATTGCTATGTTTAATAGCAACAGTGATGGTAAATACCCTTGTGTTGCTCTCAAACATTCAATCTTTTATTATTTAATGTAATAACTCACTGTAAATCTTTCATAAATGATTTTTGTGAGGAAGCTCACAAAAATTTATTTTTCAGAGAGTTTTATAATACATGAGTGCTGAATCTTGGAAAACTTTTTATGCATCAAATGATATAATCATGAGATTTATCTTTTTTGACCTTTTCATATGGTGGATTACATGGATCTTTTAGTATTGAACCATCTTGGCAACCCTAGAGTAAAACTCACTTGAAGATTGTATGCAATTCTTTTTGTATATTGCTGAATTCTATTTTATAATATTTTGTTAAGAATTTTTGCATTTATATTGATCTGTAGTTTTCTTTTTCATTGCTATTTTTGGTCATGGTATCAGGTAATATTAACTTTATAATAAGAGTTGGGAAGCCTTCTATTTTTTGAAAATTATTTGTGTAGATTATGTTAATTCTTCTCTGAATATTTGTAAGAAACCCTCAGTGAAAACTGAGCCTGGATATTATCTTTTTTACTTAGAAAAAAATACATATATTTAATTTTGTTAATTACCTGTTCAGGACCATTCAAATTACCTATTCCATATTAGATGAGTCAGGATACATTTTGCTTTTCAAGAAATTGGTAAATTTCACCTAAGTTTTCAAATTTCAGGTGTGTAAGTTTATCAGCAGTATTTTCTAATTGATCTTTGAATATCTGTGGAGTCCACAGTGATCTCCTCTGTTTCATTCTTAATGTTGATGATTTGTGTCTTCTCTGTTTTCTCATTTTGGTAGATCTTTGTCAATTTTATTGATAATTAAAGAACCATATTTTCGTTCATTTTAATTTACCTATTATTCTTTCTCTCTTCAATTTCATTGATTTATTCTCTCAGCTGATCTGGTAGCTAGGACTACAGGCCCATGCCACTATAACTAGCTCTTCTGTTTGTGAATTCTAGTTTGATTCCATTGTAGAGGGAGACTATACTGTGCATGATTTTAATTCTTTGAAATGTGCTGAGGTTTCTTTTCTGGTCCAGGATGTAGTCTAATTTAGTATAATTTATATAGGCAGTTGAAAATACTGTGTATTATTCATTGTCTAGTGTTGATTAGATCCTTTTGGTTAATCATGTTTTGAGTTTTTTATCATTACAGATTTATGCCTAATTTCTATATCATTTGCTGAGAGAGAAATGTTAAAGTTTTCCACTGTAATAGTGTAATTTCCTATTTTTCTTTTCAGCTTTGTCAGTTTTTGCTTCATGTATTTTACAGCTCTATTGTTTGATTGATACATAATTAGAAGTGTTACTTTTCTTGGTGAATTGAACTTTTTATCATTAAATAATGTTTCACTCTATCCTGATAATATTATTGTAATCACTCTTGATTAATTTCATTAATATTTATATGATATGTTTTTCCCCATTTTTTTACTTTTAACTTTCCTCATTATATTTGAAGGCTGTTTCTTATAAAAAGCATACCCTCGGGTCCTGTTTTTTAAATCTACACCATCAATTTCTTTAATTTAATTGTGCATTTAGACCATTTAAATTTATTTATACTGTAGAGCTTATGTATCATTTTAATTTTTTTCTCTTGTCTATTTTGTATCTCTATTTTTTCTGCTTTCTTCTATGTTATTTGAGATTTTAAAATTAATTTATATACTTTCTGTGAAGTATAATTATTAGTATTTTTAAATTTCAACTTTTATTTTAGATATATGGAGTACATGTGCAGATATGTTGCATGGGAATATTGCACGATGCTGAGGTTTGGAGTATGGATTCCATTACCTTGGTAATGAGCATAGCATTTGATTGGTGGTTTTTTAACCCACCTTCCCACTCCACTCACTGGCAGTCCACAGTATCTATTGTTATTACATCTATGTCCATGTGTGCTCAATGTTTAGCTCTCATTAGTAATTGAGAACATGTGGTATTTGATTTTCTGTTCCTGCTTTAATTTGTATAGAATTATGGCTTCCAGCTCCATCCACGTTGCTGCAAGGGACATGATTTTATTCATTTTTATGGCTTGTGTAGTATTTCATGGTATATATGCATCAATTTTTCTTCATCCAATCTATCCTTGGTGAGCATGTAGGTTGATTCCATGTCTTTGCTATTGTGAAAAGAGCAGTGGTGAACATATGAGTGCATGTGTCTTTTGGTTTAATGACCTATATTCCTTTGGGTATATACCCAGTAATGAGACTGCTGGGTCGAATGGTAGCTCTGTTTTATGTTCAATGAGAAACCTTCAGACTGCTTTCCATAGTGGCTGGACTAATATACATTCCCACCGACAGTGTATAAGTGTTCTTTTTTCTCTGGAACCTCATCAAGATCTATTGTTTTTTGACTTTTTAATAACAGCTATTCTGTCTGGTGTGAGATGGTATCTCATTGTGGTTTTGATTTGCATTTCTGTGGTGATTATTGCTGGGCATTTGTTCATACATTTGTTGGCTGCTTATATATCTTCTTTTTTCGTTTTTTTTTTTTTTTTTTTTTTTTGAGACGGAGTCTCGCTTTGTCGCCCAGGCTGGAGTGCAGTGACGGGATCTCGGCTCACTGCAAGCTCCACCTCCCGGGTTCACGCCATTCTCCTGCCTCAGCCTCCCGAGTAGCTGGGACTACAAGCGCCCGCCACCAAGCCTGGCTAATTTTTTTGTATTTAGTAGAGATGGGATTTCACTGTGTTAGCCAGGATGGTCTCCATCTCCTGACCTCGTGATCCACGCACCTCGGCCTCCCAAAGTGCTGGCATTACAGGCGTGAGCAACCGTGCCCGGCCGTCTATCTTCTTTTGAAAAGAGCCTGTTCATGTCTTTTGTCCATTTTTTAATGGGGGTTATTATTATTATTATTATCGATTTCCTTACATTCCCTATAGATTTTGGATATTAGACCTTTGTTGGATCCATGGTTTGCAAATGTCTTCTCCCTTCTCCCATTCTGTAGTTTGTCTGTTTGCTCTGCTGATAGTTCTTTTGCTGTGCAGAAGCTCTTTAGTTTACTTAGGTCCCAATGTCTATTTTTGTTTTGGTTGTAATTGCTTTTGGGGACTTAGCCAAAAATTATTTGCCAAGGCCAATGTAGAAAAGTGTATTTCCTAGGTTGTCATCCAGAATTTTTATAGTTTGAGGTTTTACATTTAAATCTTTAATGTACCTTGGGTTAATTTTTGTATATGGTAAAAAGTAAGGGTCCAGCTTCTATCTTCTGCATATGGCTAGCCAGTTAGAGAACTACAAAACACAGTTGAAAGAAATCAGAGATGACACAAATAAATGGAAAAACATTCTATGCTCATAGATGTTTCTCTGCTTTATTCATTTTTCTGAGTTTCTTTTTTCTTTTTTTATTATACTTTAAGTTCTGGGGAACATGTGCACAACCTGCAGGTTTGTTACATATGTACACATGTGCCATGTTGGTGTGCTGCATCCATTAACTTGTCATTTACATTAGGCATATCTCCTAATGATATCCCTCCCCCACTTCCCCCACCCCAGGACAGGCCTCAGTGTGTGATGTTCCCCTTCCTGTGTCCAAATGTTCTCATTGTTCAATTCCCACCTATGAGTGAGAACATGTGGTGTTTGGTTTTTTGTCCTTGCGATAGTTTGCTGAGAATAATGGTTTCTAGCTTCATCCATGTCCCTACAAAGGACATGAACTCATCCTTTTTCATGGCTGCATAGTATTCCATGGTGTATATGTGTCACATTTTCTTAACCCAGTCTATCATTGATAGACATTTGGGTGGGTTCCAAGTCTTTGCTATTGTGAGTAGTGCCACAATAAACATAAGTGTGCATGTGTCTTTACAGCAGCATGATTTTTTAATTTTATTTTTAAGTTCTACAATTTCCATTTAGTTTGTTTTTACATCTTCTATTTTTTTTTTGCTGAAACTTTCTATATTTTGGTTAAGATCTTCTATTTTTGAATATTTTTATCAAACATGTTTAAAATTGTTCATTGAAGCACTTTATAGTAATTGCTTTAAAATCTTTGTCAGATAATTCTATCATCACCATCATCTTGGTATTGGCATCTATTATCATCCTCTTTTAAGTACAGACTTTTCTGCTTCTTGATATGATGGGTAATTTTTGATGGAAATCCTGCTGTTTTCATAGTATGCTATAATTTTTCTCAATCTTATTTAAAACCTGGGTTTACCTTGGCTTCTCTGTCACTACTCCATCAGAAAAAAGCAGGGTACTGCATCCTTATTGCTATGTAGGGTAGAAGACCACAAACCATACTCAGCATCCATTAATACCCAAGCAGTACAAATTCCCTATTTCTGCTCAAATGTGTAGGAGTTACAGTTGTCTACTAAGCCTCTACTATACTCACCTGGCTGGGAGGGACAGGAATGCCTTTTTACCATCTCCCATGTGTCCTACATTGACACTGAGGGTGTCTGGCTTTGTTACTATTGGACACTGTTGAAATTCCTGACGCTGCATTAAGCCTCCTCTCACACCATTCCAGCTAGAAGATGGAGGAATGTCTCATTACCTCCATGTGGGAATGGAAGTCCAAGATCTCATGTACTCTCTCCTTACACAGTGGAGAAAGAGGTCACTCATTACTGCACAGCAGGTGTAAAAATCTCAACTTCCTCTTTAGCCTTTATGTTGTGCCATAAAATAAGTGTCAGTAAATTTTGAAATAACAAAATGTTAAACTTCATAGAGGAATTAAATCTAGTATCTGAATAAATCTACTGATATCTACTTCTTAAGGTTGGGGTTCATTTAGGTATTTCAAGCTAAAGCAACTATGCCTGTTGTTCTGAATTCAGTTATGAATTTCTTGCTTTGACCTTTAACAAGTCTCTAGAGATGTGTAAAAACATGAAAACATTAATATGTTATTAGCCTTGCTTGCATCTGCCAGTGAGAAATGTCATTTTGTTTCAACATGCTATTCTCCTATCATGCTTGAATAGTTACAAAGATTATTTTATACTCCCTTGTATTTCTGAGTTATTTATCCCACAGCAGTCGCCTTAGATTAGCCACACATCAACTACACTGTATACTTCTGGTCTCCAGATTTCCTACAATATTCCAAATACACCAAAAGTTAATTACTCCTGGACTCCTATAAATGCCACATAACACCCTCTATGATCATCCTTGCTCTTATTGCCTGTTCATCTCCTTACAAGCTCACCAGCCTCAAATATGTCATTCCCTCTGGTATCTTCATTCTGTCACAAATGGAGATTGTGGGGTATTTATTGAATCTCAGGTAGTGGGTATACACCATATGCTTTTCCTCTTGATTGGAAACCCCAGTCATCCTAAACTTATTTTTAAGCCCTTGATGACTCATCTCAAGAGTTCCATCTTATGATAAATTTTACGTAAACACCTTGCGACACTCTTTCTAAATTCTCTTACATCCAATATTAATTGCTAACACAATATATTTTAAACTCTTTACTAATTGTCTTTAAAAATAAACTATTTTCAGATCCATAAAAATTGTGAAGGTAGTACAGAGTTCCCATATACCTATAGCCATTTTTTCCATTTTTGACATCTTGCATTAGTGCGGTACAGTAGTTATAATCAATGAACCAATATTAATACATTATTAACTAAGATCTGTACTTTATTCAAATATTTTTATTTTTATTTACTGCCTCTTTCTGTTTTATGATTCCATTCAGGATACCACATGACATTTCACTGCCATGTCTCCTTAAGCTCTTCTTGGTGATAATTTCTCAGCCTTTTCTTGGTTTGTTTTTGATGGTCCCAAGCATTTTGGGCACTGATCAGGTATTCTGTGGAATAGTATTGGCTTAGTCTGTGCTGCCATAACAAAATACTTGCATCTGGGTGTATTAGCTCATTCTCACGCTGCTATAAAGAACTGCCTGAGATTGGGTAATTTCTAAAGGAAAGAGGTTTAAGTGACCCACAGTTCCACATTGCTGGGGAGGCTTCCAGAAAGTTACAGTCACAATGGAAGGCAAAGGAGAAGCAGGCACCTTCTTCACAGGGCAGCGGGACAGAGAGTGCAAGCAGAGGAAATGCCAGATGCTTGTAAAACCATCTGGTCTCATGAGAACTCCCTCACTACCACCAGAACAGCTTGAGGGAAACAGCCCTCATGATCCAATTACCTCCACCTGCTCCTGCCCTTGACATATGGGGATTACAATTCAAAGTGAGATTTGGGTGGGGGACACAGAGCCAAACCATACTACTGAGTAATTTATAAAGAACAGAAATTATATCACACAGTTTTGGCGCTGGGAAGTCGAAGATTAAGGTGCTGGCAGGTTCTGTTATCTGGCAAAGGCTGCTCTCTACTTCCCAGATGGTGCCTTGTTGCTGCATCCTTCAGAGGGAAGGAGTGCTGTGTCCTCACAAGGCAGAAGGCAAGAGGGCTGAACATTAAGTGAAGCAATTTCTAAAAGGGGCTTAATCCCATCCCCAAGAGAAGTCCTGAAGGCTTAATCAACTCTGAAAGGCCCCATCTCTCTCTCTCTCTTTTTTTAATTCTCCAATTTAAAACTTTTAATTAAAAAGTAAGCTTTAATGTCGAAAATGCAAACTTGGGGAGGGCAGGAAGATCACACACAAGGCTGTCACTTCACACTTGGAGGGTTGCACAGCCGCCGGGCAGAGGCGCCCCTCACTTCCCAGATGGTGGGGCAGCCGGGCAGAAGCTCCCTCACTTCCCAGACAGGGCGGCGGCCTGGCAGAGGTGCCCCTCACTTCCCAGAGGGGGCGGCAGCAAGGCAGAGGCCCTCCTCACTACCCAGACCTGGCGGCGGCGGGCAGAGGCGCTCCTCCCTTCCCAGATGGTGGGGCGGCCGGGCAGAGGAACTCCTCACTTTGAAAGTCCCCATCTCTTAAAAACTGAATTCAATAACATTAAAAAGATCTTCATTGTGACCAAGTGGGTCACATCCTTGAATCTGAGGGATTCAAGCGTGGTTTAACATATGCGAATCAATCAATGTGATACATCATAATAAGAGAATAAAGGACAAAAACCATATGATCATTTCAATTGATGCTGAAAAAGCATTTGATAAAATTCAACATTCTTTCATGATAAAAACCCTTAAAAACTGGGTACAGAAACAACATACGTCAACCCAATGAAAGCCATCAATGACAGACCCAAAGCTAGTATCATACTGAACAGGGAAAAACTGAAAGTCTTTTTCCTCTAAGATCTGGAACAAGACAGGATGCCCTGTTGAATAATCACTGTTATTCAACATAGTACTGAAGGTCCTCACTAGAGCAATCAGACAAAAGAAAAAAATGAAGGGCATCCAAATTGGAAAGGAAGAATTCAAACTACCCTTGTTTGATATGATCTTATTTTTAGAAAATCCTAAATACTGTACCAAAGAACTATTAGAACTGATAAGCAAATTCAGTAAAGTTGCAGGACACAAAATCAACATACCAAAATCAGTAGCATTTCTATATGCAAACAGCAAACAATCTGAAAAAGTAATTCCATTTATAATAAAATATATTAATATATTATATAATAAATTATATATGATATAATTATAACTTATTTTTAATTTGTGATTTATTATATTAATGTATATTATAAATATATATTATATTCATTGTATAATACAATAATATACAATATTACAATATAATATGTATAATACAATTATACAATTATATATTTTTTGCATATTAAAATTGTATAATATACACGTATAATATACAATAAATATAATAAAATAAAATACCTAGGAATAAGCTTACCAAAGAAGTGAAAGATCTTTACAATGAAAACTCTAGTGTATTGATGAAAGAAGCTAAATAAGACACAAAAAAATGGAAAGATATTCCATGTTTATTGGTTGAAAGAGCCAATATTGTTAAAATGTTCACACTATCCAAGGCAATGTATAGATTCAATGCAATCCCTATCAAAATACCAAAGACAGAAATAAGAAAAATAATTCTAAAATTTATATGAACCCACAAAAGAACCAGAATAGTGAAAGCCATCTTGAGGAAAAAGAAAAAAGCTGCAGGCATCATCTGACTCTAAATTATACTACAAAGCTATAGTAACCAAAAGAGCATGGTACTGGCATAAAACGGACATATAGACCAATGATCAATGGAACAGAATTAAAAACCTAGAAATAAATCCACATATTTATAGTCAACTTATTTTTGACAAGGTGTCAAGAATATACACTGGGATAGGACAGCCTTTTTAACAAATGATGCTCAAAAACCTAGATAACTATATGCAGAAGAATGAAACTAGACCCTTATCTCTAAACATACACAATAATCAAATCTCAACAAAGTGAAGAGACAATACACAAATGACAGAAAATATTTGCAAACCACCCATCTGACAACAGAAAAACCAGAATAAATCAGGAGTTCAAACAACTCAGTGGGGAGGGGAGACAAATAATCTAATCAAAAAATAAACAAAAGGTTTGAATAGACAGTTCTCAAAAGAAGACATACAAATGGCCAAAAGCTTTATTTAAAAAAAAATTCTCAACAACATCACTAATCATCAGGGAAATGCAAATCAAAACCACAATAAGATATCAGCTTATCCCAGTAAAAGTGGCTTTTATTCAAAAGACAGGCAATAACAAGTTCTCGTGAAAATGTGAAGAAAGGGGCCCCTTATACACTGCTGGCAGAAATGTAAATTACTACAGCCACTATAGAGAATATTATGGAGTTTCCTCAAAAAACTAAAAATAGGACTTCCACATGGTTTAGCAAACCCACTGATGCATACATATCCAAATGAAAGAAAATCAGTATATCAAAGAGATATCTGCACTCCCATGTTTATTATAGTAGTATTCATTTTATTTATTTATTTTTGAGACAGAGTCTCGCTCTGTCGCCGAGGCTGGAGTGCAGTGGTGCGATCTCGGCTCACTGCAAGCTCCACCTCCTGGGTTCACACCATTCTCCTACCTCAGCCTCCCCAGTAGCTGGGACTACAGATGCCCACCACCACGCCCGGCTAATTTTTTGTATTTTTAGTAGAGACGAGGTTTCACCGTGTTAGCCAGGATGGTCTCGATCTCCTGACCTCGTGATCTGCCCACCTCAGCCTCCCAAAGTGCTGGAATTACAGGATATAGTAGTATTCAAAAGAGCTAAGACATGGAATCAACTTGCGTTCATCAACAGATTAATGGATTTTAAAATATAGTACATATACACAATGGAATGTTATTTAGCCATTAAAAAAAAGAATGAAATCCTGTCATTTGTAACAACATGGGTGAAACTGGAGGTCATTATAAGTGAAGTAAACCAGACACTGAAAACAAATATTGCATGTTCTAAGTAATATTTGGGAGATAAAAAAGAATTGAACCCATAATGATAGAGAGCAGAATGTTTACCAGAGGCTGAAAAGAGTAGTGGGGAGGGGGTATAAAATAAGGATGGTTAATGGGTACAGAAATATGCAATTAGACAGAAGGAATAAGATCTAATATTTGGTAGCACAATAGGCTGACTATAGTTAGCAATAATTTATTGTATATTTCAAATAACTTAATGAGCAGAATTAGAATGTTCCTAGCTCAAAGAAATGACAAATAATTGAGGTGATTTGTACCCCAATTATCCTGATTTGATCATTGCACATTGTAGGTTTGTGTCAAAATATCACATGTACCCTATCCATATGTTCATTATTTATTCATAATCATTAAAAAATTAAAAATTAAAAAGTTTGTGGAGAAAAGCATAAGATTCCTTCTACCCACCTCCCAGCTTAAAGTATAAAAGTTTTACAAACACACTGAATGTCCTTATTCCTTTCACTCTTTCTTAGAAGATAACCACTCTCCAGAAATTTAAATACTTTATTTCCATGTATTCCTTTACATACCTATTACTTTTTATGTTTCCACGCAACAATATATACCTCAAGTGATCAGAAACTACTTAACTAGACAGCATAGATTCAGACTGTTTCCAGCCTTTGTTAGATCAGAGAATGACTGTTGCATGACTCCTTTGTACCTGTGAGAGCTTTTCTTAGGTGCATTATCAAGGACTAGTATTGCTGAGCCACAGATTAGGCATATCCCAAAATTGTAACATAATTGCCACATTGTTTTCTAAAGTTATTGCCATAATTTTATACACTTACTGGCAGTATATGAGAATTCCTGTTTTCCTGCATCCTACCTAACTCTTGATATTGTCAAATGATAAAAGTACCAACATTATGAATCCTAAAAGATTTTTTTGTTGTGCTTTTAATTTGTATTTACTTGATTACAAGAGAATCTGGGTATGTCACCATGTTAATTATTGCTCATTTAGAGTTCCGTTTCTCTTAAACAACTGCTGGTTAAATTTGTTTACTTATTATATTGCTAAAAAAGTTTAAATGAAGAGAAACTTTCAGATGGGTATTATTATTACTAATGATTACTTTGAGACAGGGTCACACTCTGTCATCTAGGCTGGAGTGCAATGACACGATCTCGGTTCACTGCAACCTCCCCCTGAGATAGGCATGAACCACTGTGCCCTGCTTCAGTTAGGTATTAATATTCCCATTGTGTTCAAAAAGAATCTGATGCAGAGGTAATCAGAGAATTGTGCAAAGGCATAGCCATGCTAATGAGGAAGTATTTTTGTTTGTTTATGTGCTTGTTTGTTTGATACTAGCCTCTTTTCTTGGAATTGGGGATGTTGATGATTTTCTTACTCATAGAGGCCAGGGAAGGATTAACCCTCATTGCTCCCTGTTGCTTCATATGACTTACCTGGCAGGAAAACTTAATGCAGAGTGACTGCCAAGTGCTCTGTGGCCCCGTGGAGCACAGCATGTGCTAACCACTGTGAAGAGGAAGAGCCTAGAGAAGCTCTCTGCTGGGATGCATCAAACATTCATTTTCTGAATTCTGCCCAGCATGGCCCTTTTCCTTTAGTTTCCTTTAGCTTGATGATCTTTTACTTTCAAACTCTCTCCAGGGCTCCCTGCCTTTAACACCTGCCCCAAAAACTCTTTCATTGCATCACCCCTTCCTGGTACACAACATACAAAAAGCTAGTGTTTTGCTCTAGGCAATAATGGATTTATGAAGTAAAAAAATTGACATAGCTAAGATTTATTTTTCCCTCCCTGTAGACTGGGATCTCTCTGCCCTCTGTCAAGACATGAATACATAAATGCACATATCTATAAATATTTCTATATGCTACCATCTATACATATATTAAGCTAAACAGTAGTTCATAATCATGCTCAATCCTAATCTATCACCGTATAGATCATTCTCTCCTCTTCCAATTTTTATCTGTAATGTCCCACTCCAACAGCAAGAAACTTATGTCTCTTGATCTGCGACGCAAATACAATTGTTAAATTCAATTAAGCATATATACTAATTTCAGAATTGTAAACCTATACCTCTTTGGGACACAAACTTGTTAAATGACATATAGTGAATTCGTGCAGTACCTTTTGTTTATAGTCTTGCAGACCACTCATTTCCAGAGTTATTTAAGTCGGTACCATTTCCCCCACCTTTTCCAATAACACCATTTAATACATTTGGTAAACAGATTCTTTCATCACATTCTGCATTCCATTGTGGAATCTTCCAATCTCCTAAATGATTTTTGTTTAAATCTGCATACATTGTTTCATTTGCTGAGCTATGAAGTTCTATGGGGTTTGAAAAATGCAGTATCATGTATCACCTACTACAGTATCACACAGCATGGTTTACTGCCCTAAAAAAAAAATTCTTTGTGCTTTATCTATTCAATCCTCCCACCACAACTTTCTTGCCTGCCACCTGGCAATCACTAATCTATTTATTGTCTCTATGGTTTTACCTTTCCAGAATGTTATACATATATTTGGAATCATATAGCTTAAAATATTTCCAGGCTTTCCTCTTTTACTTAGCAATATGTATTAAAGATTTATCCATATATTTTCTTTTTTTAAATTATTATACTTTAAGTTCTAAGGTACATGTGCATAACGTGCAGATTTGTTACATAGGTATACACGTGCCCTGTTGGTTTGCTGCACCCATCAACTCGTCATTTACATTAGGTGTTTCTCCTAATGCTATCCCTCCCCCAGACCTCCACCCCCTGACAGGCCCCGGTGTGTGATATTCCCCACCCTGTGTCCATGTGTTCTCATTGCTCAATTCCCACCAATGAGTGAGAACATGCGGCGTTTGGATTTCTGTCCTTGTAATAGTTTTCTGATAATGATGGTTTCCAGCTTCATCCAT
The DNA here is from genome assembly GCF_028858775.2 of Pan troglodytes. Lineage (NCBI taxonomy): Eukaryota > Metazoa > Chordata > Mammalia > Primates > Hominidae > Pan > Pan troglodytes. The sequence continues at coordinate 109,249,586 of NC_072410.2, forward strand.
GTCCCTGCAAAGGACATGAACTCATCCTTTTTTATGGCTGCATAGTATTCCATGGTGTATATGTGCCATATTTTCTTAATCCAGTCTATCATTGATGGACATTTGGGTGGGTTCCAAGTCTTTGCTATCGTGAATAGTGCCGCAATAAACATATGTGTGCATGTGCCTTTATAGTAGCATGATTTATAATCCTTTGGGTTCATAGCTTGATAACCCATTCATTTTTATTCTGAAGAGTGTTCTTTTATATGGATATCCCACCATGTCTCAAATCACCTACTGAAGGACATCTTGGTTCCTTCCAGTTTTGACTATTATGAATAAAACTGCAAAAAACAAACGGATACAATATTTTTCTGTGGACATGATATTTTAAAATTATTAGAGCACTTAGAAGAGTGACTGCTAAATTATATGTTAAAACTATCTTTAAGTTTGTAAGAAACTGCCAAAGGATATTCCAAAGCGGCTATACTATTTTACAATCACACCAGAAATTGTGAAAGTTACTGTTGCTCTGCATCTCGGCCAGCATTTGGTATTTTTTATATATATATGATATATATATCATAAAATATGTTGCTTTATATATATATGATATATATATCATATATGATATCATATATATCATATATATCTTATATGATATATATTATAATATAGTATATGTATCATATATAATATATAGTATATTATATAGTATAATAGATAGTATATTATATAGTATAATAGATAGTATATTATATAGTATAATAGATAGTATATTATATAGTATAATAGATAGTATATTATATAGTATATAGTATAATATATAGTATATTATATAGTATAGTATATAGTATAGTATATAGTATAATATATAGTATATTATATAGTATATTATATAGTATAATATATAGTATATTATATAGTATATTATATAACATAGTGTAATATATAGCATATTATATAGTATATGTATCATATATAATATATAGTATATATATTATAGTATAGTATGTAGTATATATTATATATTTATATATTATACATTATATATAATACATTACAATATAATATATACTATATATCATATACTATATTGTATATAATATACATGATATAATATATAATATATATTATATTGTAATGTATTATATATAATGTATATAGATATTAATGTCAAGATATTAATATCTGCAGCTGAGCAGAAACTAGGTTTGTGAGTTTTTTTGCCATTTTAATAGGTATATTGTAGTATCTTGTTTTAATTTACATTTGTTTAAGGACTGTGCATGTGATTATTTGTTATTTGTATGTCTTCTTTGTTTGTGTTTGCTGATATCTCTTTCATTTTTTATGTAGGTTGTTTCCTTTCTTACTGTTGAGTTTAAAGTGCTCCTTCTATGTTTTGGATGCGAGTTCTTTATAACATATATGTTCTGCAAATATGATATTCGAGTCTGTGGTTTATATTTTTTTCTCTTAACAGTGTGCCTTCCTCTGTCCCCTCCCATTCCCCAGAGCCACAATGGAATCTATAGGTTCTTCACCGTGAGAACAAGATAAGGTTCCTGGAGGTAAAGCCCAGAAAACAGCGGCCCCTCCCTGAGACTGAGGCCCACAGGAGGTTTTCACTCACATCCTAGACTACCCTCAGCTTCCAGTAATTCTTCAAGATTACCACTTGAATATTCCTACCTGTTTGTGGCACCCGCAGCCTTTAATCCAAGGAAGATCTCAGCTGTGACTCCCTAGACACTCCACATTTCCAGGAGGCAGGTTGCCCTCTGTTGCATGACGTATCCTAAAAAAAAACATCGATTTTCAGTTTATCCAGCTTTTTGTTGTTGTTGCTGTTGTTCTAAGGAGGTTTTGTTGTTGTTGTTGTTTTTCTTTACTTACTCTATATTTGAATTTACATTCTTGATTTTTTTTGCATTTTGATGATTTTTTTTCTGGTTTTGTCAAATTTCTATTGATTCTATATTTCGCATTGACAACTTTGTAAATGTAGAATGCTTCTCCATTACATTAACCATTAACTTTTTAAACCTGGAAATCATAAATTTGCTTTATAAATATTTATTTATTGTTCACGTTTCTGCCTGGCATGGGACTAAGACAAAGACTGAAATAGACAAAGTCCTTAACACAATACAGTTTATATTCTAATTATTCTAATACAAAAACCAACACTAACAAAGATGCACATAAATATATGATAAAATGTCAAGAAATAAGTGCTATGGAAAATAACAGTAAATCAGTTAATGGGGTGGAAATTGATAAGGTTGCCCAATTAGTCAATATGTTTTTGGAAATTCTCTCTGAGGAGGGTACATAATTCTGATAATAATAAAACTCATATTTTTCTTGTTTAACGTAATACTAAGTAGTTTTACACACAAATATGCTCTGATGCCATCATTTCCCATTACTCACCCTATATGATACCTTTAAAATGCTTGTTTTCTCTATCTTACTATTTTTCTGTCAGTGTCTACATAGATTTTTACTTAGTCTATTGTTAAAATTTCCCTTATAATCTCTCATCTATATAAATATATTTACATTAAATTATATTGACAATTACACTATATAATAGTTGACAATTGTACATTTATTTTATATGTGTATATATATATTTAGCTATAATGTACTGCTATATATTTTACATTTTTATTACTGATCATTTTACTCTTAAAAAATTTTTTTCTCATTGTAGAGGGTTAAAAAATATTTTGTAGAGTCCTTGCTCAAGTATTTGAATATTTCTTTGAACTCAAATTAATGGATAATAAACTCTTGAATATCCACAACATCCTTCTTTTTTCCTAGATACTGATAGCTTTGTTGGGGATGACATTTTGTAACACTGTGAATTTCTTTTGATGTCATTCTACCACTTTTAGCTTCTGATTGTTGTAAATGAAAAAATACATACTGTACTACTCTAATTTTTTTCTTTGTAAGAAAATGTTTTCCCTATCTTAAAGTTTGTGATTTTTTCCTTATCCTTGAGTTAATTATATTTGGCTGCAAGAATCCTCCTATATGGTGTCACTTCTCTTTATTTGCTCACCGGAGCCCAAGTCTTTGGTTGAAATACCTTGAGTCATGGCATTTCTGCAAGTGGTACAACCTAGAGATAGCTGGCCCTCTGTCAACAAGCAGGATGCAAATCCCCATGGAGGTATCAATGCTCTTGGCTTTCCTAGCCTCAGGAGTAGGAGGAGTTAGACAGTTTTGGCTCCTTGGAGATGAGGCAGGTCAGGCAAACTCACATAGGACCGATGTGGTTTTTGCAATTCTGTAGGCCAGGCTCTTTCTAGGAGATGATAGTTATAGATGATATAGATATAGATACACATATACATATTACATTCTTTTCTTTACACTGGGTCCTTTTAGAATGGCCTCTAGTAGTCACACTGGACACTGGCCACAAGAGCCTTGTACCACTTCTGTTTTATTGGATTTCTCTAGAGCTGAACTTCTCCTTCCTAATCAGTTGCTCACAAGACTCAGGAACTGCTTGCCTCAAGACAGCTGGCTGATTTAGAGTTGAGTTGAAAGGGATGAAAGATGATTTTGAGTCATCATCTTCCTGGAATTAGTCCAGAAATTAGCTCTGGTTATTTATTGATTTTTTTGAGTTATAAGATATTACCCGGACCCTCAGAAAAATGCTTGGGCAAATTAGACGAAAATAACCACAGGAAATACAGTCAGAATGATTTATTACTTATCTTTAAAATATACCTAAATGTTCTAGAAATAAGTACGTACTTCTTTCTAGTAAAGCAAACGCATTTTCAGTTTACTCCTGTTTTGGCAAGATTTTAAATATTTATTATTTTACAAAATACGTTTGACAATTTCAAAGGAGGGTTTGAGCCAGATTCCCATATTTGATAAAAAAATTATATTTATCCTTTAATATTCAGCTCCTTTATCCTTTGAAGTAATTGTTTAAACTCCTCAAAATAATTCACACTTCCCTCTAAACCAATTATTTTATGACTATTTGGATAGTATGAGTATTTGGATACTAATGTAATTAGTTGTTTGAATATTAATCTCTCTCTCTAAATATTTTCATCCATGAACACTTGGGCTGTAAATATTTTATTACTGAATATTGACATACATAACTGTTTAATAAATGTTGGCTTGAGTGTAATATTCAACTAGGTGGAGATATTTAGTCATTTGTTATATTAGAGAAAACTTTTAATAATTACTTTTGTTAAGAATCTGACAAGTGATTATTTGTCAGAAGGGTTATTGTCAGATAAATTGATAAATTGAATTTTAATTGTTATCCTTTAGACTAGAATAATGTTAACAAATTTCACATACTCCCAGAATAAATGATTATAGTCATGCACCATATAGATTTTTTAATCAGCAACAGATCACATATGCCAGTGATCCCATAAAATTATAATAGTGTATTTTTACTGTACCTTTTCTGTGTTTAGATGTGTTTGGATATACAAATGCCATTGCGTTACAATTACCTACAGTCTTTAGTACAATAACATGCTTTAGAGGTTTGTAGCCTAGGAGCAATAAGTTCTACCATATAGCCTAGGTGTGTAGTAGGCTAGACCCTCTAGGTTTGTATAAGTACATTATAATGTTTGCACAATGAAATTACCTAACTATGCATTTCTCAGAATATATCCCTGTCATTAAGCAATGTCTAACTGTATATTTTAAACTACATGCTTTTCCTAATAAATGGAAACTTATTCTTAGTTGTAATAACCCTGGAAAACTGTGCCCAGATTTCTTTCATTTAACGCCTTTTATCACCAAAATATCACATAATTGTTACAAATTTACTCAGCGGTAACTTACAATTTCTTTCAAAAAGTACATGCTAATTTGCCTTTAGCGATTAATGTTAGGTGGATCTATTGCTAACATAAACCTCTGGGGCATTTTCTGGGACAGATAATTTTTTAATCAGGAAATTCTTTCTCCTATATAAGTCTGTATGAATGCACTTTAGAGAGATAATGGAAAATTATTAACTAACTAGAAATGCCCCCAAATGGAAGGGACACTGCTGTGTGGGGGCAGATGAAAAGTGGACACTGGAAAGTTTCAACACAGGCAGGGTATCTATGTGTTTTCATTAAAATATAAGCTTTTGCAGTCTTGAGCATGAAATTGGACCTGGTAATTTTCATCATTCATTTCAGTCATAAAAATTAAATGAGTCTGTAATCAACTTGCCCATAACACCAAGAAAAAAATTGTCCAAAATAAATATGAAAATGATTTTTTAAAAATTACTTAGCAAATGTACAGGCATATACAGAAAACTATGTGATTCCGGTCATGTCTGCTGAGGTTTCTAAACCTAATACTGGGTTTATCCCAAGGGAGACAACACCATCTGTTAAATGCTATGTTTGCTATTTTTATCATTGCTTAACTCACTGGACTCTTCAAGAGGGTGAATAGATGATATCAGTCTTCCCTTATAAAAATAAAGAGCCTGGCGGGGTGCAGTAGCTCACACCTGTACTCCCAGCACTTTGGGAGGCCAAGACAGGTGGACCACCTGAGGTCAGGAGTTTGAGACCAGCCTGGCCAACATGGTGAAACCCTGTCTCTACATTTCTACTGAAAGTACAAAAATTAGCCAAGCGTGGTGGGGCACACCTGTAATCCCAGCTCTTGAAAGGCCGAGGCAGGAGAATCGCTTCAACCTAGGAGGCGGAGGTTGCAGTGAGCTGAGATCACAGCACTGCACTCCAGCCTGGGTAACAGAGTGAGAGTCTGTCAAAAAAAAGAAGAAAGGGAGGGGAGGGGACGGGAGGGGAAGCAAGGGGAAGGGACGGGGGAAGGGAAGGGAAGGGAAGGGAGAAGAAAGAAGGAAAGAAAACCTGATATGGGTACATATCTGGATTTTCAGAGATGTTATTAAGTATTATTTACTTTAGGCTTCAAATATATAGGCTTTAAAATAGCTGTTTCATTCAAACTTATGTAGCAAATATTTCTAATATACTCCACACATAGTTAATAGTTATTTCATTTTTCTAATGTTGTCTACCCAAACTGAGACAGTACCTCATTTATGTCAAGTAGCCCAATAACAAAATTTACAGATCCTGGCTTACAAAGTGATGACAGCCAAAGAGGACAAGAGCTTCTGTTATCACATGCTGTTTTAACTAGCTCTGGAAAGGCTTTAGCTCTCCTACAAGGCCTGGCAGTAGGACATACAAGCTAGACTGTATACCCTATCACCGCTTTGGAAGGAAGACAATAAGAAGCTTGGATGTCCAGCACTCAGTACGCATGTTGCTGTAGCTCAGGATACTCCATAACCAGCATCTGGATTTGACAAACTGCCTGATTGCAGTCTCATACAGGATTACTACGATAGCACATGCAATATCCTACAACTCAGGTCCTGCCATATATATGCCCCAGTGAGGGAGGGCTAGAGTGGACAGAGCCTCAACAGAGCCAGACTGAGTTATGCTTGCCTAACCCTAAGGCCATCTCAACCAACAAGGGGCATTGCCTAATGAGAAGTAGAGAGCAATCCAGGCCCACTGCCCAATTTCTTGGCTTGTGTACTCATCTCAGGGTTGACGTACTCAGCTGCAGATACTGAAGACTGTTTCTGCTAAGTAAGGAGCAGCACCTTGGGAAGTTGCTGCCGGGCAGGACAGTAAGGGTTAGAATCATATCCCAAGGTTGTTGGAGGGCCCCCTCTGACAACTTGGAACTCTCCCTGAACTTCATTTTCAAACTATGTTTGGGATTAGCACCCGATTAAGACCCAGGCCATCCTTTTAGAACCAGTACTTGTACTTGGCTAATACTAGAAAGCGAATTTGATTACTCACTTTTGGACTCTACGAAGAGTCCTTGCAAAGGTGACCTGGGTTATGATATAGAAAATATTTGCATTCCATGATTTCTGTTATATTCTGTGGACTGATAGGACCCAGCCTAGGAGTCACAAAATCAAGAGTGTGATTCAATGTAACATACTGGAGAAGGAAACAGTAATGTAAAACCAATGAAATAATGCAAATCGCTAGAGATATATTGTCATGAAACAAGAAAATAACAGCAAAACACATCACCAAATATTTTTAAATGAGGAAATCATTACCGTTTTCATACAAGAGCTTTAATCTGGCATGCAAGAGTTCAAAAGAGATGATGAAGAAATAGGTAGAAATGAAAAATAGGCTGTTGGGACTAAGGAAACAAATAAATGAGAATAATTACACCAACACAGAAATGAAGTCAATAATGAAAAGAGCAGAGATAGAACAGACTCCACAGTCCACATGGTAAGGATCTGGAGGACAGCATTAGTGCTCCATGTAATGTATGTCAAGATGTTAATATCTGCAGCTGAGCAGAAACTAGGTTTGTGAGATAATTTTCCTAATACGTTTTATAGTTTTACAAAGTTTTTAGACTTTAGACTTTATAGTGTAGGTTATTTTTAACCTACAGTATATTTCTGAATGTAATTATGTCATAAAAGTTGGGGTCTGGAATTCAGCAGTGTGATGCTCTGTTTTTCAGATCTAATTAATAGAACCATGAAAACAGACCACAGAGGCAGGAGGGCTTATATAATACAAATTGATTTACAATACTACAAGAAAATCCAAGTCCACTCTGCTCAATTTCTCATGGGGGTATAAATCAGTTCCTACAACTTTGAATAAAAGAGATTTTAGGCATTTTGATAGGTATTTTTCATAACTTATTTTATTTCATCTTGCACCAAAGTGGTGAGGTAAGCATAATTGTTAAAATTTTAAAGAAACAAATTGAAAATTAGAATTATTGAGTTACCTGTTTTACAAAAGCAGGAAGTGCTTATTTTTCTCCAATCACACCATGATGACTTATTAAAGCTCTTCATAGTTTAAGACTTTTCTGGATTATTTTTACATTTTCATTGGTAACTGAAAATAAATCCTCAATATGTTTACCTGTTTTGTCTCAGGTTTGAAGAAGTCTAGATACAACATATTTTCTGTACTTTATTTAATAAATTTGTATAATATTTATAGAGAGAATGTTAAAATAGTAAATAAATATATGAATTAATAAAATAAAACAACAGAAATACAGTGTGATTGAGGTATAAACATACTCATGTTAGAACTTAGAAGGGCAGCAGCTAGCATGTTACATTATGCCAGATAAAAAATGTATATATTTCTAAATTAGTCTTGCATTTTTGGCATTAATATTCCTGAATATCTGTCATAAAATTGAAATAAATGATCTGTGCGTCCAGTAAAATTACTGTTAGGCTTTGAAAATGGCTGAGTAAGAGTCGTTATTTATAGACCCACAATATAACTTTTAAGTTAAATTGAAATGGAAAAAAACACAGCTTTTCTTTTTCTTTTACAAGTAAAAGTTATACTTACAGAATGTCCTTTTCTAGTTTAAAATAATGTATAGTTTTGAACATTATAAGAAATTGTACTATTATCCAATTATCCAACCAATCATATATCTATCAATCATATATTTATGATGCTATGATAATGCACTTTTGAAATTTTGCTGCAAGAATTTTTTAGTTTTATCTCATTGAGCGCTTCCATTAGTAAAGGAATTTCACAAGTTAATCAAATACGGACACATTTTCAATTTAATGAAGCAATGGTTTGAGGAAAAATAACCTACTCGATTTCTTGGACTCAAAAGTGATATCAATGGTCCCCATCAAAAACAGTATGCAGTTGAAGTCTTACATTTAATTTTTACCATGTCAGAAATCTCTAACAATAGATATTCTTTGTGATGTGTTTGCTAATATTGACCAAAATATAACTTTTTCACAGAAGAAACTATTGCTCTGTTAAAAAAGTGTAGAGTTACCACTATAGTTTTGCATTTCCAGTATCCTATAAATGGAATTAGATAATATAAAGGCTTTTATGTCTATTTCTCACACTTCACATAGTAATTTTAGTATTCATCCATGTTGTTGTACATATCAGTATTTGTTTTTATTGTATAGTAGGCCATTGAACAAATGTGTCGCAATTTGTCCATTTACCATCTGAAAGACAATAGTGTTGTTTTCAGTTTGGGGTGCTAATGATTAAAAAAAATACGCTGAGAATTCACCTGAAAGTCCTTGTGTGGACATATATTTTCATTGTCAGTCAATAGGAGTGAAATTTCTGAGTTGTATGACACATGTATTTTTAGATTTATGACAAACTGCCAAACACTTTCCAAAGTGACTATAACATGCTGTATTCACACTAGCAATGTATAACAGTTTCAGTTAGCCTCACTAGCACTTGTTATTTTTATTCATTGATATTTTGCCAACATAATTGCTTTGGAGAGGTATTCATTGAATTTTTAATTATGTTTCCTTAAATATGAAAAATTAAGCTATTTGAGCATCATTTCTTATCTTATTGTCACTCAAACATCTTCTTTGGTGAAGTGTATACTCAAATCTTTTATCATGTTGAATCATTTTTGTCCTAATTATTGAATTAAAGTATTATACATTCAATATGTAAGTCCTTTTACCGAATATATGTTTATAAAATATTTTCTGCCAGTTGGAAGCCTGTCCTTTCATTTTCTTAAAAGCTTTTAGAAAAAGCAAAACATTTTTTACTTCAAAGAAGTAAAATCGATCATTTATTCTTTTATATTATTTGCCTTTTTGAGTTATAACAACAAAAAACATTTGCATAATTGAAGGTCAGACAGATTTTCTTTGATGTTTCCTATCACGCATTTCATACTTTTAACTTTTGTATTTAGTCCTGTAATAAAGTTTCACTAAATGTTGGTGTAGGGTACAAGAAAGGTTCACGTTCACATATGTATGCATGTATATTTACAACATTTCTGGTATCATTTGTTGAAAACACAATTTTTTCTCTATTAAATAACATTTGTATCCTAGCATCATTGTAAAATATAAAATGGCTACATAAAGTGCATCAATTTCTTGACACTTCTTTGAAATAAATGTCTGTCTCTATGCCAATATCACACTGCCTTGATAATTTTAGCTTTATAGTAAGCCTTGAAGCCAGCTGGTATCAGCCCTCTAGTTTTTTTTTTTTTTAACTTTTTAATTTTTTAAAGTACCTTATTATTCAATAACACTTTTTTTTTTTTGAGACGGAGTCTCGCTCTGTCGCCCGGGCTGGAGTGCAGTGGCGCGATCTCGGCTCACTGCAAGCTCCGCCTCCCGGGTTCACGCCATTCTCCTGCCTCAGCCTCCCGAGTAGCTGGGACTACAGGCGCCCGCTACCACGCCCGGCTAATTTTTTGTATTTTTAGTAGAGACGGGGTTTCACCGTGTTAGCCAGGATGGTCTCGATCTCCTGACCTCGTGATCCGCCCGCCTCGGCCTCCCAAAGTGCTGGGATTACAGGCGTGAGCCACCGCGCCCGGCCTCAATAACACTTTTATAGTCAGTGTGACCATTTATAGCAAAACCTTTTTGGAATTTTTACTGCGTAGAATATTTTTCTCTGTATGTGTAGGGGTGTGTGTGTGTATGTGTGTGTGTTGTGTGCGTGTGTATGATGTTTGGGGAATATTGAAATCTTACCATTGAGTGTTCTGATTCATGGATATCATATATGTCTATATTTATTTAGGCCTTCAATTTTTTTCAAGAATTTTTGTGTAGTTCTTAATGTGTTTTGTGAAATTTATCTGTATTTCATGTTTTTCATGCTATTATAAATATATTGTCTTCCATTATATCAGTATATACTTTGAAGCTCTTTTTTGAATGTGTTCTTACTTATTTAAGGCCGGGCACAGTGGCTCACGCCTGTAATCCCAGCACTTTGGGAGGCTGAGGTGGGCGGATCACGAGGTCAGGAGATAGAGACCAGCCTGGCTAACAGGGTGAAACTCCGTCTCTACTAAAAACACACAAAAAATTAGCCGGGCGTGGTGGTGGGCGCCTGTAGTCCCAGCTACTCAGGAGGCTGAGGCAGGAGAACGGCGTGAACCCGGGAGGCGGAGCTTGCAGTGAGCCGACATGGCACCACTGCACTCCAGCCTGGGGGACAGAGAGACTCCGTCTCAAAAAAAAAAAAAAAAAAAAAAAAAGATTGTTATGTATTGATGAATTGACTTCTGTAACATATGCAAATTATTCTTCATCCCTAGTATTTTTTAAGTCTGCTTTGCCTTGTATTCATGTAGCCACTCAGGATTTGTCGATTTGTGTTTTCATGATGTAACATTTTAGTATTTTATTATTAATCTAGCTTTTCTTCCTGTATTTGGAGTGGATTTCTTATATATAGCATATATGTGGATCTTGCTATTTTATCCAATCTGGTTAAATCTACATTTAACTAGAGTATTTGGAAGATGTATGTTTAATGTAATTATTGATACTTTTAGTTTTTTAATATACTCTAGCTATTTCTTTTCTATTTTACTCTGCTTTTCCTCTTTCTGCTATATTTGGAAAAATTGAAATTATTTTATTTCAATTTATTCTCACCATTAATTTTGTAGGCATATTTCTATGTTTTATTTCTTAATAGCTGTTCTCAGATTATAAAACGTACATTAATTTATTGGAAGTTGCTTTTGCATAATACCACCTCATGCAACATATAAGAATCTTAGCATAATAATTTTCCATTTTGCTCACTCTCATCCTTTATTATTTGATCTTTTCCTTTGCCACTTGGTATAAATCTCACAGTACACTTTTATCATGTACAACATTAAGTATAAGGAAAATATTTTGTGTATTTAATATCATTTTCACCATTTCTGTATTTTTTTTGTACATCGAAATTTTTATTTGGTGTCATGTAGACTTAACCTGAAAAAAAAAAACCCTTTAATATTACCTGTAAGGCAAGTCTGCTTTCAACAAATGCTCCAGCTTTTGTCTGCCTCCCATCAATGCCTAGTTTTGGATAAAAAGTCTGCTGTTATTATCATATATTTTCCTATATTTTATTTTCCTATCCCCCTCTGTTGCATTCAATATATTCTCTTTTTTTTTTTTTGTATTTCACAATTTAACTATAATGTGCCCTTGGAAATTTTCTTAGTATTTATCCTGCCTATGATTAGCAGTACAGTCTTTTGATTCTACTGGTATAGGTTTTGATTAATTTAATGTAATCCTTGCCACTCTCTTTTCAACTATTCTTCTAACCTTTCATTTTCTCTTCCATTTGTTTTTCTTTTAGGACACCAATTGCATTTATGTTAAACTTTCTGATAATAATTTAATAACTCTTGGAACCTCTATTCTAAATTAAAAATATCTTTATATTTCATTTTAGATAGTTTTTATTAGAATGTCTTCAAGTTAACTTATTATGTCTTTTACAGTGCCCAGTCGACTTATTCAGCCTGTTACAGGACATCTACATGTCTGATACCATGTTTTGCATTTCTCCAATTTCCACTGGACACTTTATGGTTATCATTTTGTAGATATCCATTTGTTCAAGCACGTTGTTACCTTTTCCACTATGTTCTTTAACTGATTATTCATAGTTTAAAATTCCTTTCCCGAAATTTTCAATATCAAGGCCATTTCTGAGTATGGTTTTGTTGACTGCTTTTTCTCTTTAAAGCTCTTTCCGATCACTTTGTCTCAGAAGTAATCAAAGCTCTTTTGTCAGGCTGTCATTGTAGGGGGTTGAATTACTCTAATCATGAGTTGATGGCTTAGCGTTAATTGTTGCTGAATTGCCCTTCAGTGAACCACAGACTTCAAATTTCTTCATCAATGGTGGACTCCTACCTTTTGCTTATTTTATGGACTGTAGCACTGGAGAGTTTTTTCTCCACATCACTGCTCTGCTGTCAGCTTTTAAGGGGCCTTGCACACCAGAGACACAAAGTGACTTACTGTCTCTTATTCATCCTTGGTTCTCCTTCTTCCGTCTCAGTCTTAGGTAGCCCATGTATATACGTGTTTCCAAGATAGTGTTTTTCCCCTTTTCTTTACCTACCTTATAGCAGCCAAACGCTACCTCATAACATTGAGGGGGCATGGGAGGACAGTGATTTTTCAGCACTTTGTCTGCTTTATTCCAGTGCATGATACTTGGTGAGGCGGTGTTCTTACAGTTCTCGAAAGAAGATGGTTTGGCTTCTTTGCCTTTACTAACAGTGGCTAACCACTCTCTGGGCCTGGTGGTGGGGAGATTTCTAGCTTGTCCTTAGCAGCAGACAGCTTTCTTTCATGTGAGACACGAGTTTGGGTTTTGTACCTGTTCTGTAGGAACAGCTTATCATGATATGCCTGCCTGTGTCACCGCAGAACCCCCTCAGATCTATGGCCTGCTCCATGTTTCTCCTGAGCATCCAAAGACAGCTTCTGCAATCAAGCCCTTAGAGGAGTGTCTGGGACATTCAGGTAGACTAAACTGTCACATTCCCCTACATGTGATCCTTAAGAACTCATAAAAATTTCAGTTGTTTTCTTCCTTTCTGCTTTTCTGGTTGGTACCTTGTTTCATAAACTTTACCAAAGGTGAAACAGTTTATGTGGCCCACTGAGGAATTAGTTACCATTTTGAATTCAGTTCATCAAGTTATTTTGCAACAATTAGTTCTTTGGTAGGCTCAAAAAAGGTATAATTTTGTAGATTACTTAGAGTATTCTCATTGTTATCAACAGAGCAAAATTTGCAGCTTTTCTTATTCCTTGTGGAAGTGGTATTCTCTGAAGCACCTTTTTGAACAGTCTTTAAATATAATAGAAAAATTATTCATATTCTCAAGGAAATACTGGAAAAATGTCAGAGTAATGAGCTGGCAGAGAAGAAAATATTTCTATGCTATTTCTACATGTTTTTTCATGACTAACACATGCATTTATTTATTCATCCATCCCTAAATATTTATAGTTTGCCCAGAGCATGTTAACTATTTTGTTAGACTTTGGAAATAAATAATATATGATAGTCTATTTACTAAAAGATCCAGTTTTGTTTTTATTTCAATTTACACAAAATGACTCTATATCTGTACAGTTCACTGTTGGTAAAAAAAAAAAAAATCCTCAAAAGATAATATTGTATTTCTCATCAATCTCAATAAGCAGGATTTAGTTATTTAAGAAACAAAATTTGTATCTCTTCAAACTGACATGCTATGCAACAACAACAAAAAACACCTATAGCATGTATAAATGAAAGTACTGAAGCCATGTTTTTATCCTCATTCAAATAAATCAATCCCATCAGTACACGACGATATGTGGTGAAAGTATAGAGATTTGAGGAAACTGGAATTTGCAACGTTCACTAGTGCACAAGTGACTGAATGTTTTTTATGAGAGTTTACATAATTCAACATAAAGGGCTGAATTTATGTTCATATAAGCTAAAATGCAAGCCTGGAAAGTGTAATTTGAGACATTTTATGAACGACCACAAATATCTCTTTCCTAATCATGCAACACCACTTGTAGACAAAGATGTCCTCTACCATGAGCAAGGCTCAGGATGCCTGACTTCTACTCAGATTTATGTTTTTGGATCTCTCCCTTTGAAGATCTGTTTGGCAGTGAACATCATCTTAGAAAGGATTATGTGCTAAACTAATATACACTGAGGTGTATATGCACTTAGTGACTCAATGGGAAGTTATTTTATTAAGGAGAATGGAGGCAGTAAAGAAAGAAGCAGTAAAGAACATTTTGGCAGACATAATAACTTAGGTCAAAGATTCTAATGTGAAGTTCTATGGACGTATTAGCACAGAGGATTCTTTGTTCGATTTGGCTGTACTGTGCATTGTGTGAAGATTTGCAGCATTCTCAACCTCTATCCACTAATTGCAGGAGCAACTTTTCACTTGTGGCAACCAAAATTGTTCCCAGATATTATCAAATGTCCTCTCAGTGGAGGGTAACGACCTCTGGTTGTGAATTACTGACTTAATCCAAGGCAACAAAGGATTGCCTGATTAATCTTATTAAATGGCTATGTATGTAGACATATATATATGTCTATATACACACACACACCTTTAAAAATAAGGAAGATAAAATATTTTAGATAAAAGCGACTATACTATGTGAAATTTTTCTTACAATTTCACTGAGTTGTAGGCATATATTTGTTTTGTTTTGTTCCCAATTATTAAATATCTCCAAGTGACAGATGACTCACAGCTTTACTTAATGGGCAAGCCATCTAACTAAAATATATAGACAAGGCATAAAAACAGATAGAAGATAAATAATCGTGGTTTTATGATAGTCTGCACAGATCAATTTTTCTTGATAGATTTTAAGTGTCATTATTTTAACAGTTATATTCCAGAGAAAAGACTCTCTCTCTCTCTCTCTCTCTGTCGTGTGTGTGTGTGTGTGTAAATAACCAGCTTCAAAAAGGATACATCAGGGCTTTGACACTACTCATTGTGACTAAACAATACGTTCACAGTGTCACTTGATTAGTACACTGATGCTGTTTCTCTCCCTGCTTATTAAAATTAATGATTTTTTTCTGAAACTCCTGAAGCTAACCATAATGGGAATAATATTGAGCCTGGTTTTAAATCTCTCATGACATGCATCCAATCAAGGCATTCCCCTAGGTTTTCAGCAGAAGTAATCTTAAAGAATTGAGTAAATTGATATTAAAAAATAAAATAAAATAACTTCTACTACCTCATGATCATTATGGCTGGAAGAGACTAGGAAAATTTTATTAATGACAAGTAAAAAACTGTACAATCCAGCTTTGACATGTGAAGAGCTCAGAGGTCATTATTTCCATCCTTTCATACAGAAAAGAGCTGAATAAACTCAAAATCAATGACTTTTCCTGGATCCAACAGAAAATTCAGGTCACAGTGCAAACTGCCACTCTGAAAACTGGAGAGACAGGAAAATACAGAAAAGTCCAGCCAAGATCAGATTAACCAGAAGAGAAACCACTGGAACCAGAAACTGACAGGAGCATTTAAATGGCAATTTATGGGCTAACTTGAGAGTACGAATCATGGGACCTGCAACCTTAGGAAATCCTTGTACTGTATAGTTTTTAATTCCAGGACTTTATCAGGTTATTTAAGTAAAGGGCAAGAAAAATCAACCCGTGTCTTTGGCAGGGGGAGTGATGTGGTTTTGCTGTGTGCCCACACAAATCTCATCTTGAATTGTAACTCCCACAATTCCCACATTTCATGGGAAGAACCCGGTGGGAGGTAATTGAATCATGGGGGCAGGTCTTTCCCTTGCTGTTCTTGTGATAGTGAGTAAGTCTCACAAGATCTGATGGTTTTAAAAATGGGAGTTTCTCTGCACAAGCCTTCTCTTTGCCTGCTGCCATCCATGTAAGATGTGATTTGCTCCTCCTTGCCTTCTGCCGTGGTTGTGAGACCTCCCCAACCATGTAGAACTGTAAGTCCAATAAACCTCTTTCTTTTGTAAATTGCCCAGTCTCAGATATGTCTTTATCAGTTGCATGAAAACAGACTTATATAGGGAGTGAATGAGTAACCATCTGAAATATACTCTGTGTGTTCTCATGCTTGTAGCAAAAGTCTTTGCCAGAAGCCTCTCTGACACAGACTTAAGGAAAATTATCAAAAGTAACTCCTTCTGGCATGTCTGTTGTCTAAATAAAGGGACAGTAAAAAAGACTGTAAACACTTTGAAAGTCACAGCCCATGAATACAATCCCTTCAAAAGACAGATCTCATCACGTGATTACTGAATGTTTTCTCTCTCCCACTCCTTACTACCATACAAACAGGGATTACAGCTGAAATAGTAGGAAGAAACATACTAAATTTTAAGAAGGAATTCTTAGGAAAACACAAAGAAAAAAGAGGATAGTAAAGGAAAAACACTAAAGAAATTTGAAGCCTCCGATACCAACTATTGCAAAGAACATTAAACATAGCCCAATTCAGAGGCAAATCAACATAAAATCTCCGACTAAAGTTTTATTTATCTCTGACCCTATTACACGATACATCATGCCCAGCTTTCAACAAAAATTACAAAGCATTAGTAAAGCCAAGTTGGAAGAAAAGTCTGAAGAGACAAAGCAAGGATGAGAACCAGACTCAAACATAGCATAGATTTTGGAAATATCAGAAAATGAATTTAAAATAAATTAATACACTACGTGCTTTAATGAAAAAAGTAGACAACATGAAAGAAAAGGTGTGTAATATAAGCAGGGAGATGGAAACTCTTAAAAATGTTAGAAATCAAAAATACTGTAACAGAAATGAATGCTTTTAAAGGCCTATTAATTGGTTGGACACAGATATAAGAGAATTAGTAACCTTAAACACATGTTATTAAAAACTGCCTGAAATGAAATACAAAAAGAGAGAAGAAAGATGGAAAAGAGGACAGGATTTACAAGAACTGTGTGGTAATTCCGAAAGGTGCAACACGAATGTAATTGAAGTGTCATAAAGAAAAAAATGAGAGAAGAGATTTGAAAGGAATATTTGAAGAAATAATGACTATGAAGTTAAAAGAATATAATGACAGACAATGGACCACAAAACCTGGAACCAAAACCACCATTAGACTTATTATATTAAAACTGTAGAAAGTCAAAGAAAAGTACAAAATCTTGAAAAAAGATGTAGGAAAGAACAAAACAAACTTTTTTTTTCCTATAGAAGGAAAAGAATAGATTACAGTAAACATCTTCTTAGAAACCATGCAAGGAAGCAGACAATGGAGTGAAATGTCCAAAGTATAAAAGAAAGAAAACACCAACGTAGGTTTTTATATTCAGAAAAAATATTCTCACAAAGTGAAGGAAAAATTAAGGCTTTCTCAGGAAACAAACAAATAAAAAATGCTGACAGAATTCATATCTAGCAGATATTTCCTACAAAATGTATTCAAATAAATTATTCAGGAAGAAGGCAAACAACATAGTCCTCGATTCTGATCTACATTAAAAATGAGAATGCTGAGAGAAATTCCAAGATTGCCAACTAGATGCAGCCAGGAAGAACTTCTCCGACCGAGACAGACCAGAATATCAAGTAAACCAGCGTACTCCAAACAGACCATCTGAGAGAAGGCTCTGAGAATGGTTGAAGGGATGATCCAGATTCTGGGACTGAAGGGAGAGAAAGCTGGGAACCCCACATGAGGTGGCCCAGTGTTGATGCCCTTTCCAAGCCCTGAATGGCTCTTAAAACAAAGTGTCTCTGCCCTGTGTAAGCTGTGGCCCTGGAGAGAATGGAAAGAGCAGAACTGTCATTCCCCTGGGACAAGGGAAAGGCTGATCTGCCTGCTTTGCTGATTCCAGTCTCTCCTTCAGTCCCTGCCTGACCATGTCTGCAGATAGTGAGCCCCTACCCCCCCGCCAATGGAGTGCCTTTGCTAATAACCTCCCACCAGAACATGTTAGCTTGAGACCCTGCAGCAGCCCTTTCGGAGCACTTCCTGCCGGTATCACCCTCACCAAATTGCTTTCCTCCCGTGGCACCCTCACTGAAACACTTCCTGTTCACTGCGCCTGTGCCCCCCCCCCACCAGAGGGCCTAATACCCCTGTGGCACCTCATGCCAGAGCACCCTCACCCACAGCACCATCCCACCCCCTGCTGGAGTGCCTCCTGCCCAAGATTCCCCCATTGTTCCCACCAGAGCTTCTCCAGCCAATGGCACCCTGCTGTCTCCTATGGAGTGCTATTGCCAGTAGTCTTTGAGAACCTTGGACTCTCTAGCCCAGCTGGGGCTTGACCTCAAGGAAGAAGGGGATGAAACCACTGACCCAGAACCAGTACTCCAGGGTTAGAGAACACAGTCCAGGAGTGTGAAACTGAACCTTGCCCAGTAAAAGCATCCAGAAATATAGTCTTTCAACTATACCCATGTTGTGCCACAGCCAAATCCTCAAGGGCAATAATGACAATACAAACTAAAATCTCCATTTAAAAGACAGCAATTCCAAATAGATAAAGGATCATCACCCCTTGTAGATGAGAAAGACCCAGTGCAAGAACTCTGGCAACACTGAAAGCCAGAGTGTCTTCTTACCTCCAAACAATCACATTAGTGCCCCAGCAATGGAATCTAACCAGATTGAAATGGCTGAAACGTCAGACACAAAATTCAGAATCTGGATGGCAAGGAAGGTCATTGAGATACAAGAGAAGGTTGAAACCCAATACAAGGAAAATATTAAAATGATCCAGGAGTTGAAAAATGACATAATCATTTTAAGAAAGAACCAAGCTGAACTTTGGAAATACATTTACTACAGGAGTTTCAAAGTAAAATTTGAAGCATAACAACAAAATAGACCAAGATGCGGAAAGAACCTCAGAGTCTGACGACCACTCCTTGAAAGCAATACAGGCAGACAAAAATAAAGAAAAAATAATTTTAATAAATTAACAAAACTGCTGAGAAATACGGGATTATATAAAGAGCCCAAAGCTACCACTCATTGGCATTTCAGAAAGAGGAGAGAGACCAAGCCACATAAAAATATATTTGAAGATATAGTTCATGAAAAATTATCCAATGTCACTACAGAGGTTGACATGTAAATTCAAGATATTTAGAGAACCCTTGTGAGATACTGTGCACAATGACCATCGGCAAGACACAGAGTCATCATATTCAACAAGGTCAATCTGAGGGAAAAAAAATTAAAGGCAGCTAGAGAGAAGGGGCAGGTCAATTAAAAAGCTAAGGGAATTTGTTACCACTAGATCTACCTTATGAGAGCTTCTAAAGGGAATGCAAAACATGGAAATGGAAAGACAGTACGTGTCACCACAAAAACACACTTAAGACATACCTCACTGACACTATAGAGCAACTATACAATCAAATATACATAACAACTCTCTAACATCATGACGACAGGAACAAATCTTTACATATCAGTATTGACCCTGAATGTAAACAGGCTAAATGGTCCACTTAAAAAGCACAGACGAGCAAGCTGGATAAAGATGCAAGACCCAACTGTATCCTGTCTGTAAGAAACCCATTAATTGTATGCTCATATGTAAGAATACCCATAGGCTCAAACTAAAGGGATGGATAAATATATATCAAGCCAAAGGAAAACAAAGAAGAGCAGAGATAGCTATCCTTATATGAGATAAAAACAGTCTTTAAATTCATGATAATCAAAATGGACAAATAAATGCATCACATAATGATGAAGGGCTCAATCCAGCAAGACTTAATTGTCCTAAATATATACACGCAACATTGAAGCATCTAGATTCATAAAACAAATTATTAGACATCTACGGAGAGATTTAAACAACTGCACAATAATACTGCAGGACTTCAACAACCCACTGACAGCATTAGACAGATTATTGAGGCAGAAAACTAACAAAAATTATGGACATAAACTAGACATTTGACTAATTGGATGTAAGAGACATCTATGGAAAACTCCACCCAATGACAACAGAATATACACACTTCTCATCAACACATGACACATACTCTAAGACTGAACACACAGTTGGCCATAAAGCACACCTTAACAAATTAAAAAAAAAATGAAATCATACTAACCACAGTCTCAAAGCACAGTGTAATAAAAGTAGAAACAACACCAAGATCTATCAAAATCGTAAAATTACATAAGAGTTAAACAACCTGCTCCTGGATGGCTTTTGGGTAAAGAATGAAATTAAGGCAGAAATTTTTAGAAAAATCTTTGAAAGTAATGAAAACAGAGACACAATGTACTTGAATCTTTGGAACTCAGCTAAGGTAGTGCTAAGAGGAGAGTTTTCTTTTGCACTAAACACCTACCTCAATAAGTTAGAAAGATCTCAAATTTGGAACCTAACATCACACCCACAGGAACTAGAGAAACAGGAATAAACCAACCCTAAAGCTAGCAGAAGAAAAGAAATAGCCAAAATCAGAGCTGGACTGAATAAAATTAAGACACAAAAAAAATTCAAAAGATCAACAAAATCAAAAGTTGGTTCTCTGAAAGAATAAATAAGATTGATAGACCACTAGCTAGACTAATAGATAAAAAAAAGAAGATTCAAATAAACACAATTAGAAAGACAAAAGGGACATTATCACCAACCTCACAGAAATAATAATAAAATAAAAAGGCCAGGCACGGTGGCTAGTGCCTGTAATCCGAGCACTTTGGGAGGATGTGGCAGGTGGATCACGAGGTCAGGGGTTCAAGACCAGCATGGCCAACATAGTGAAACCCCATCTCTACTAAAAATGCCAAAATTAGCCAGGTGTTGTGGCACACGCTTGTAGTCCCAGCTACTCGGGAGGCTGAGGTGGGAGAATCACTTGAACCCGGAAGGCAGAGGTTGCAGAGGGCGGAGACCACACCATTTCACTCCAGCCTGGGTGACAGAGTAAGACTCTGTCTCAAAAAAATAAATAAATAAATAAAACAAAATAAACAAAGAAGAAGAAGAAAAAAAAACCTTTCAGACTATTATGAACACCTCTATGCACACAAACTACAAAACCTAGATGAAATGGATAAATTATTGGAAAAATAAAACCTCTCAAGATTGAACCACGAAAGGTACCCATGCAAGGTGGATCCCCTGCTGGTGCTTTTGTCTGGGCCTCTGGTAGAAAGATATGAAATAAGAAAAGGGTATTACATAATGATAAGGGAGTCAATTCCCCATGAAGATACCACAGTTCTTAACACGTATGTACCTAATAATACGGCATCAAAGTGCATGAGGCAAAATCTGATAGAACTGCAAACTGAAAAAAACCTTTATTAGAACTGAAGAACATAACATACACATTCTTTATGTTTATAACATAATACACATTCTTTTCAAGCTCACGTGAAACGTTCAGAAAAGTAAACTATCGCCTGGATTCAAAAGCACATTTAAACAAATAAAACGTATTTAAAACCAATTAAAAAGGATACAAATCATATAAAGTATGTTTTCAGACCACAGTATAATACAATTAGAAATCAATAATGGAAAGATGACTTTAAAACATTCTAATATATATGGAGATGAAACAACATATTTGTAAATAAAATAATACCCAAACTCATGAAAAATAGTTAATCTGACTAGGCCTGTTGTTTATGAAAAAATAACTTACTAATAACCTTTCTACAAAAAATGTCCCAAGGACCACTCTCAGAAGGTTATTAGTAAGTTATGGTATTAGGTTATTACTACATGAAGCATTCTACAAATGTCATATGATCAAGTCGACTGATAATATTGTTCAGATCAACTATATCGTTACTGATTTTCAGCAAGTTAAGTTTATTAATTGCTGAAAATGAGATGTTGAATTCTTCAGTTATAATGAAGGTTTTATTTTTTTTCCGTTTGCAGTTCTAGGCTACACATAGTGACTTCCTTCCAAAGAAACACAGTATGGAAAGGAGAAATTTTAAATAAATGGACAGATTTTAGTTGATAATATTGCATCCATATTGACCCATTAATTGTAATAAACATACATACTAATGTAAAATGTTAAAAATAAAGGGAGCTGAGTGAGGGACATGGATGTAGAGACCATTTATACTATCTTTTTAAATCAATTTTATCAATTTTACATATATATAAAAATAAACACCAAACTACCCATTCTTCTAAATTTCTTTAGCTCATTATTCAAAAAATCTTTATTGCCAGCTCAATGAGAAAAAGGATAAGGAAAGAACATTGGTTTTTTTGGAGTTCATAGTAGAGGAAAATGGAGACAATAATCAGAATACAATGAAATAAAGGATATAAAAAACTTACACAAATATGAGAACAGTAAGTTTCTATCGTGAAAATAAGGAAATGTTTCAAAGGGACAATGACTGACATATGACAGGAGCATTTAAGGATGAATGAGTTCCCCAAATAAAGAAAGTAAAGGTGGGTATTTCATGCAAGTTGAGCAGTATATGTGAAGGAACAAGCATGAAACTGATAATGATCACATTCTACTGTGTAAACAGCAAATAACTGTGTGGCATAAATGGTGGATACTTGGAGGGAAGATGATGCTAGATCATGTAGATTATAAAAGGTAACTCTGAGGCCATATCATAAGTAACTTGCATGCAATATGAAGGGGATTTTATTTTATTATGTGAAACAGGAAAATTTGGCATGTTTAAAACAGTTTTTTAATAATGAGATTGATGTTTCAGAAAGATGACTCAACACAGTAGATTGTTTAAGAAAGAATGAGATCTAAAGTCTGGTTAAACTTAGATGTCAAAAGTTCTGTCATGTCACTCTTACATGAAAGCAATTTTTTTCAGTTCCAATAAAAAATCATGGCACTTTAGGTTTTATGCTCCAACAGATGTATTTTGGACTTAGACTTTGTCAAGACAATTGCAACTGCCTTAACATAAGCTATTCACAGTTTGCAGGTGGAGAGATTATATTAAATGCCAAAAAGCCAAACTCTTAAAGATAACTATATCTAAAATAGGTGAGAACATTTTTATCGTCCTAATTTTGTTAAAGTGTTGGCAGGCTTATTAAAAAAACTTAATAATTTTAATATATTTTCCTAAGTAAATTGGATCTGCCCTCTGTGCATAATTTTAAAACATTATTTCAGTTTTCTCTTAATAGATTATCGTTAAGGACTTTTTAGAAAGGAAATATCAAAATTGTTTCTCTCCCTAAAATAGTAATTTGTTCTTGTCAGTGAGGACTCTTTATAAATGAGTTAGACATAGACATGGGAGAAGGGGAAAAATAATTATAATATTATATTATTGAAGGCTTTTATTCTGGAAGGAATAATAAATGCAAATACTACTTAAGTACTTGCCACAAATATACATGCTGTAAAAAATTAGTGTTGCCTCTTGAATTAGTGATATTCTGGCTAGATAAGTCTTGAACTCATTGCTCAGCCAGGCATAAAGAGTTGGATCATGTTCAACATGGAGGGGATGAATGTTTAATGACTAGATTCTGTGTCATGGTATCTTTAACTTATATAAGAGATAAACATAATTTTCTATGAAGTAATTATATAAACCCAGGCTTTGGGAAGGTATGCACTAAAATGATTTTGATGATTGTCAAAGTTTCAGGATTATAAAATGACTTCATGTTTTCAAAGTTTTATTCCTAATGTGTCTACAGATTTTTAAATCAGTAATAAACAAAACCAAATGTTAACAATGTACTGATTTATGAATCTATTTTGAGAGATGTGAATATATGCACATACTTTTGTGTGTGTGTGTAGCTATGTATGGAATCAGAAGTAATTTTTCTCTTCTGGGAACTATTATTTTCATTTACATTCATTTCATCAATAATTCATTTATTTAACTGATAAATAGAACTTTAACACGTATTTTATACCAGGCATAATGTTGAAGGTTAAAAACGATACAATGTTACTTTATTCTGCCATGACTTTTAAATAATTAAAGAAGATGACAAGGTCTGATGTTTAATTACCCATTGCATGAGATATAAGAATGTGCCACTGAAATATATTTAATAATTTATTAATAAACTTGGTACTATTATTCAGGGGAGTTATCACAAAAAGACATATTTCTTTAGATTGAAAGTATCATACTGCAAATGATTGGCTTGTGTAAGGTAGAAGACAGAAATATTGGAAGAAAATGATTCTGGGAGCTGAGAAGCCACAGTTTTGGAGGAATTGTTTATGTATATGTTGAAATCAATAACCAAAACATGGGTCATTTTGTTAAGAATGACAGTGATCCAGAAGACAGAACTGTCCTAATAGTTGGTACAAATCAGCAGCAATGCAAGGCAATGGACAAGAAACTAATATCAGATTGACGGTGAAGGGAGTGGGGGCTGGGAGCAAGGAAAGAAACAGTAGTTTATAAACAGCTGGCATAAGAAGACAACTTTCAGGGAGAGAGATGATAGGGATGACAGGATGAGAGAGACTAAAAACAGCTGTCACTGTAGAGACTGGCAGGGCAATTATGGTCCTCAGGGAAAAGCCATCTTTCTCTTAGAACAAAAACTAAAGAATATTCCTAAAATGGATTGAAGTTAGAGGCCTTTTTTTTCTCATAATTAAGTAAAAAGAATTTTGAGGAAAGGTCTTGTGTATCGGAAGAGGTAAGAAAAGAGAAGGGAATAAAGATGTACAGTACTTTATAGGGACTAGAATGTGGAAGTCTCAGGTGAGCTGGGTGTCTGCATGTTGCGTTGGTGGCTCACTGAACAAGGTCAGATTGGAACTGTGGACTTCAAGGATGATGGTGGTGGTGAGGCTGAGAGTGATGGGGTAGGGAGCAGTGGGTTTCTCAGTTTCAAACTTTATCTCTGATGAATATAAACCATGAGTGCTAACTACTCTTCTCAACCAATCTTCCAAGAATAGTATCTCTCATTCTCAGAAGGTAAATTTTCATATTGGTGCAAGGAATGAGGTACATCAAGTGTGCCAAGTTCTTACAATTTTATCAAACATGGTGCCAGCTTCCTTGTTAATGTTTTTAAAGAACAAAGGAAGTGCTATCTATTGAAACACATGCGCGCGTGCACACACACATGACTGAAAGTCTCATAGAAAATAATATCACATAATTATCTAAACTAAACTTTCTAATATTAAAAATGTGGAATTGAAATGAAGTGACATAACCAATTTTAAAAAATAACTAATTTTTCAAGAAATTACAATTCAATAGAAGAATATATTTCTGCACTGGATTGTACCCAATTTTTGCATTCTGTGTGAAGCACCTGATATAATTATGTGGCTAGACATTAGGTGCCTAGGTCTATAATTAAAAAGATACATTTTACATTTAAAAATCAAGTAACAAGCTATAAATTTCATGCTACTATTACTTCTAGTATAATTGCCAGACAATTTTCAGGCCATAAATAACCCTACAATTACTTAATGTTTTTTATGGTCAATAGTCTACATGGCAACAATTATATTATTACAGAATAATTACATGAATCACTTTATTTGTAATTGCCATAACGACATTATTTCACTATCTTATTCAAAGCACAAAGATTCAATACAATGTTGGTGATGCTGAGGATTTGATCCATTATTAGGGAATTAAATGATATTAAACCTTCACCTTTTATTATATATTTGAGGAAACACATATATGAGTCTCTGTGAGTCATTTGTTAAATATTGTTCTTTTAATGCCTTGAAACACACTTGGTAAAATAGAAAAACAGGGACATTTCTTAATCCATTGTATTATAATTTTCTTGTGTGTGCCTCTTTGCAAAAAGGCTGTATCAAATCATAAAATGGTATGAATACGGTTTTAAGAACACAATAATTAGAGACTTTGTGTTTCAATGAATAGGCTTCAAACAGCTAAATAGAACTGCATTTAAAAGAATCATTCAATAAACTATTTTCACTGGAACCCAAGGATGCTTGATTAAAGCTGAAAATTACAATTTGGTATTAAATTCTACTAGAACCACTAGTTGAATTAATTTTCATAATTTTTTAGAAATTGATTGCCTCAATCAAGTTTGATGTATAATCAAATGACTAAGATGCAATTAGAAATGATACCATTTTTACCTTTCCTGAGCAGCCAGATTCCAGGCATCTTAATTCTTTTTACCCAAAATACATTCATAGCAAAAAACACTGAAGAAATCATTCTGCTCAAACTTTCTGTTGACCAGATAGTTTGGATATCCCTATGCATATAACTATGTAGTTAATGAGGAAATCCAGTGTGACTTATTTTTGTGGGTTTTTTTTTTTGGTTGGTTTCTGTTTTTTAATTTAAAAAAAAAAGCTACAACTTCATAAATTGTTAGAGACACTATCACTTACTCTTTTGGGACCGCAGTTATTCATTGGAGACTCCAAAGAGTCCAGATCTACAAATGATACAATTGCTCATTGCCTAATAGCATTTACAATTATTTTGCTGTTGTTCTCCAGAGCCCAGATCACTTTCACTCTGTATACATTTTTGTATGCTGTGGTCAGTTTTATTTCCTTCCATTTCTAATTAACCTCTTTCTCTTCTCTCTGCTCTTGTGCAGTTGGAGTGTAAGTTTTTGCTTGAATGCTTATGACAAACTAATTCTGATATTTGATTTTTCTCAGAAGCTGCTAGTTGATTTTGGATTCTCCAAAAGCTATACAGGTATCTGAAGCTGGACTCCTGTGGACATACGGCTTTGTGAAAACAGAGTGGATTTTATCAGATTTCCAGAGAATGACTGTGCTGATTTTGAGTATAACCTTTCAGACTTTCTTTTCACCCTGTTTGGCTTTACTGGATATTCCTGGGTCTGCATTGAGTCAGCTGCTGCCACCAGCTCTGTTGGATGTATGGTAGCTGTGCATCCTGTTCCTAGAATTCCAGTGCTGACTCATCACTTTTAAATTCTGTTATTTCCAGGATAAACATAGCATTTTTAAAACATTATATTGTAGACCCTATCTTAATTGAGGGCTGTGGAAATTCCTCTTCTGTGAGAGAAAGGGCTTCTGTGGCTATGTCTTGCAATAAAAAGGAGAATGCAGAGTCTATATGTTGGCAGAAAGCAGAGGTTTATTCTTCATAGAACATGCCTTTGAAGCAAGTCAAGTTCTTAGTAGATTACGTTTTATTTTTTCCTGAGATTTGGAGAAATTTTTATTTTATGACCTTATATCAGTCAGGGTTCTTCAGAGAAAAGAGAGCCAATAATACACTAGTACGCAATATGTGTCCCTATCTACCTCTATGTATCTATCATCTACCTGTCTATGTATCTATCATCTATTTATGTATCTATCATCTATCGGTCTATTTATCTGTCATCTAACTTTCTATGTATCTACCATCTATCTTTCTATGTATCTACTATCTATCTATCTATCTACCATTTATCTATCTAGTCTATCTATCTGTATCTGAGAGAAATATATTGATTAATGTTAAGGAATTGTCCTTTTTGATTATGGATGCTGGCAAGTTCTGCAGAATGGTCCAGCAAGCTGGAGACCGAGAGACAAGCTGATGTTATAGTTCAAGTCCAAAGTCTCTCAGACTGGAGACGCAGGAGAGGGCCAATATTGTAGTTCAAGCCCAGGAGCTGTTTGCTGCAGAATTCATGCACATTATGGAGGGCAATCTGCTTTACTCATAGTCCCCTGATTTAAATGTTAATCTCATCCCAAAACACCCTCAAACATTCAGATTCATGTTTGACCACATATCTCGGCACCACGGCCCACATAAATGGACACAGAAAATTAATCACCACAGATATTTAAATTAAACAAATATACACATACATTGTAGGAGAGATTAAAATTTTGTATTGATTTTTGATGTGGAACATAAACTTTCAAATAAATTTTATCCTTGTTGCAAACCACCATAATCTATGTCTTTAGGCCCCTAGCAATAGCATTTATTTTTTTCAGTATATAAATGGAAGATTTGGAAAATGGCAGAGATAACAAGAATACCCTAAGTGTCAGGATACTTCACTGTATCTTTTTTTTTATACTTTAAGTTTTAGGGTACATGTGCACAACGTGCAGGTTAGTTACATATGTATACATGTGCCATGTTGGTGTGCTGCACCCAGTAACTCGTCATTTAACATTAGGTATATCTCCAAATGCTATCCCTCCCCCCTTCCCCCACCCCACAACAACATGCAGTGTTTACATTGAGAATGCCATACTCCTATCTGATCCTCATGTCCTTCACCTGTAAAATATAGCATAGTTGCAAAATATTCCATATATTGTTACATATATGTACATAAATATTACATATATATTAATATAGAATAGCTGTGAAATATTACATGTAAAATATTTAATATTAATATTACCTGTAAAATGTAGCATAGCATAATTTCTCAACACATTTCCAACTCTAACAGCCTCCGACTGTACTTATTTTACAGTGGCAACAAGAAACAGACAGGCTCACCAGAAAAAAAGAATCAGCCTTGTGACATCTACAAGGCTACAGACAATTTCATGACTAGATAACTGTGATGTTTAACTTTCTGTGTTAAATTGACTGGGCCGAAATACTCATATAGTTGTTCAAACACTATTGTTAATGTTTTTGTAAGGGTGCTTTTGAATGAGATTCATATTTCAATTGGTGGACTTTGAGTAAAGCAGATTACCCTCCATGGGTATAGATTGGCCTTATCCAATCAGGTGAAGATCTGAGTGGAACAAACGACTGACCTCCCCCATCAAGAAATAATTCAGCTAGTTCTCTGACTTCATGGATAACATTGGACCTGACTGAATCTCCAGCATGCCAGCCTCTCCCAAAGGCTTACATATGAAAATAAACCTTTCATATGGATATAGTTCATAAAATATATATGAAAAATATATATGAAAGGTTTATATTTCATGAAATATATCTATATCTATATGAAAGGTTTTTTTTTTTTTTTTTTTTTTTTTTTTTTTTTTGAGACGGAGTCTTGCTCTGTCTCTAAGACTGGAGTGCAATGGCGCCATTTAGGCTCACTGCAAACTCCGCATGCAAGCAGTTCTCCTGCCTTAGACTCCCACCCTCCCACGTAGCTAGGATTACAGACGCCCGCCACCACGCTCGGCTAATTTTTGTATCTGTAGTAGAGACGGGATTTCTCCATGTTGGCAAGGGTGGTCTCCAACTCCTGACCTCAGGTGATCCACCTGCCTCAGCCTCCCCAAGTGCTGGGATTACAGGCATGAGCCACCATGCCAGCCGAAAGGTTTAAAGAGCTTCTGCACAGCAAAAGAAACTACCATCAGAGTGAACAGGCAACCTACAAAATGGGAGAAAATTTTCACAACCTACTCAACTGAGAAAGGGCTAATATCCAGAATCTATAATGAACTCAAACAAATTTACAAGAAAAAAACAACCCCATCAAAAAGTGGGCGAAGGATATGAGCAGACACTTCTCAAAAGAAGACATTTATGCAGCCAAAAGACACATGAAAAAATGCTCATCATCACTGGCCATCAGAGAAATGCAAATCAAAACCACAATGAGATACCATCTCACATCAGTTAGAATGGCGATCATTAAAAAGTCAGGAAACAACAGGTGCTGGAGAGGATGTGGAGAAACAGGAACACTTTTACACTGTTGGTGGGACTGTAAACTAGTTCAACCATTGTGGAAGTCAGTGTGGCGATTCCTCAGGGATCTAGAACTAGAAATACCATTTGACCCAGCCGTCCCATTACTGGGTATATACCCAAAGGATTATAAATCATGCTGCTATAAAGACACATGCACACGTATGTTTATTGTGGCACTATTCACAATAGCAAAGACTTGGAACCAACCCAAATGTCCAACAATGACAGACTGGATAAAGAAAATGTGGCACATATACACCATGGAATACTATGCAGCCATAAAAAATGAAGAGTTCATATCCTTTGTAGGGACATGGATGAAACTGGAAACCATCATTCTCAGCAAACTATCACAAGGACAAAAAACCAAACACCGCATGTTCTCACCCATAGGTGGGAATTGAACAATGAGAACACATGGACACAGGAAGGGGAACATCACACTCCAGGGACTGTTGTGGGGTGGGGGGAGGGGGGACGGATAGCATTAGGAGATATACCTAATGCTAAATGACGAGTTAATGGGTGCAGCACACCAACATGACACATGTATACATATGTAACAAACCTGCACGTCGTGCACATGTACCATAAAACTTAAAGTATAATAATAATAAAATAAAAAAAGAAATTTGTTTATGACATTGTGGAGGCTTGCTAAGTCCAAAAATTATACAAATATATATATGAACTATATACATATAGTTCATAAAATATATATATATGAAATACGTGAAAGGTTTATATTTTATAAAATATATATATACACACATACACTTTTTTGGCGTGGTAAGTCCAAAAATATATACATATATATAATAAAAATATATATGTATGTATATGATTTTTATATTACATAGATATATGTATATAAGACACATCTTATTGGTTTTGCTTCTCTAGAGAACCTTGACTAATACAATAATACAGTCTCAAAATTTAGTCAAAGTTGAGACCATGTGAAAGCTGTTCACTAGGCTGGGCTACATAAAAGATAATGGTGTCATGTGGAAACATGAGGTGACTTGGAAGAAATGCAGATGCCCCACGTCTAGTGAGGCCAAATGTCAATAAGGACATGAGTCTTTGGCTAAGTTTGCCCCACTCAAGTGCTGGGTCCTTTGCCTACAGATCCAGCCATACCTTAATCACTCCTAACTCTGACCAAGTCTAGACACTGAAGAGCTTGCCTAATCTGAATCTAACCATATGGAAACATCAAATCCACCCAAGGGACAGTCCATAAAACAATTGGTGTATATTCTTTAAAGTAATCAAGTTCCAGAAAAGCAAGAACAAACTGGAAAAAAGTGCCCAAAGAAACATAACAAAAATAAATATTAGGTTGGTACAAAAGTAATTGCAGTTTTTGCCATTGGAAGTAATGGCATTTACAGATAGCAACAGAAACATTGCTAAACATTGAAAGTAATGCCATTAGTCTCAATGGCAAAACCACAATTACTTTTGCACCAACCTAATAAAATGAATATATAGTTGGAAGTTGGAAGTGAGCATATACAGTATGTGGTTACAGATCAATAAATAACATAGTTCCTTCCCTGTGGCACTCAACATTTGGTAAATTAGAGAAACATGTCAATAGGAAAGTACAGATTAAAATGAAAAGTGTGATAATGAAGATATGTAAAATATGCCAGGACAGCTGAAAGTAGGAACAAAAAGTCTGCCTTTTGAAAGAATGTAAAAGCTGGAGACATTTGAACCAGGTATTGAAAGAAAGTTAGAATGTGAATCATAGAGCCCTGGCTTTAAATTTTGCCACTGCACTTACTACTTGTCACCTTAGAAAAGTCATCATTTTTATCTCACTAAAGCTAATCTAATCACCTGTAACACAAGGTTGAAAATCTATTAGAATTATTTTGAATATTTTCTGAAATCTAGCATATGAAAGTTCTCAACAATGTAGTCACCAAATAAATCATATCTTAATCTGAGGTACTTTTGAAAACAACATGAAGAAGCTTTTTACAAAGTGTGAGGCTTGGGAAGGATATGGGAAAAGCCAAAAGCATCGCACAGCTCTTCCTAATGTAGTACAAATGGGAATATCTCTGTTGCTATCTGTAAATACCTATAGTTTTGGTCACGGGCCACATCCTTAGACATTATATGTTTGAATCGTAAAATATACCACAGGTGATTCTGATGTACAGTTGTAATAAGAGCTACCCTTTTTGAAAACTTATTTTATCCTAGAGGCTTTGCATTTATTATTAATTCTTACATCCATCCTGTAAGATAGGAACCCTTATCTTTCTTTAAAACATGAGTAATAGATACGTGGTCTCTGACAGGTTAAGTACTTGCCCTCAGTCAGACAGATATTGAGAAGCTGGAGTTTCATTCAAGGTCTGTGTAACCACAAACGCTATGCCAATTTTAATTCCACCTATCCTTCTCTAGTGATTAAATTTACCACATAATTCACAGAGAGGATTATGAAGTTAACCAAAAGGAGAAGCAGAAAACAATGCACTTCAGTGAGTACAGAATATTATTGAAGATCTCATTCTGTGCTTTCAGATGGGCTATTTATTCCCACAGATGTTTCATCTTTACAAATTATATCAAAGAGGCTGAAGATAATATATGCTAATTTCTACAGTCCTTTGACTCACAATTTCTGAGGGTTAGCAGAATTCGGAATATTTTTATTTTTTACTATATGATTTAAGAAATTGTATTCATAATAAGATCTTGATGTTGTAAAAAGAAAGTCATACCTTATGTTTTCAAAATTGTTTGCTTCCGCCGAAGTTTAATAATTTTTCATGACTCAATACTTTATACTTTTATTTTTTCGTTAAAGATAATACTAGTATTGTGAAAAATGTTTATATGAAATATGGGGAGATTTCTTTTCTAATTGTTCCCCATCATTGATATGCAATTGAATTTTCAAGTAGAATTTAAGAAATATTTAGTTTCTTTAAACAAATATTTTTTATATTCTACCATAATCTATTATTTTTACATTTTAAAAAATAATCAATTTTCTAAATTACTATGGTGTCCCCCCATTCCTTGTCACAACCAGAAAACATCCACATTAAAGTACAAACACCTACTGGTGTGCCATTACTACACCCAGTGGAGGACAATCACCTTAGAGGTGAACTGGTAAGGGGGTCAGTTACACTCCTACTTCAAGGGAGCCTGCAGTCATTCTTATAACCTCATTCCTCATACCTTTGAAAATGCAAGTATTTTAGGTCCAAAGATGAAAATTCATCCTCAGGGCAGCCAAGCTAGCATCCACTCACCTCCTTGCATTCAGTTAATATTTTTAGGCCGGGGAATTTATTTTCCTTTCTTGAAAACTTAGTCATGCAGTGAAGAGAATGTTTTGTTGTTTATTCATCTTTTCGAATGTATTGCTCTGGAAGTGCCTACAGATGATCTAGTCTGTCTCCATGTTAAAATTAAGTACCCCTTTCAAAAGTAATCTTTTCTATACCTGCGTACTTCCTCTCAGGGCTACACTGCGTGTTCCCCAAAGGACTGTAATGTCCAGCCAAGCAATGTCTACTCCATAGACACTCATTTAATCCCATACTTTGTATGATGTTTCGGAAAGGATGGGTCTAAAACCTGTTTGCATAGAAAGAATGTATCACAGTGAAAGAGTTTAAACTGAATGATAAATAAGCTGATCTTCTCTAATTCAGTTTTTGCTGATGTCTTGGGGTAGTTGTTAACTATATCACCTTTTCATTTTCAAATATATTTAAGTTTGGGTGATAAACTCTACAACCATCCTACCAAAAGAGGGCATTTTTAATTATAATTTCTTTTGTTGAATTCACTAACATACTTTATGGAAAAAATATTTATAAGGAGCTTGATGTTTTCACTTCTCTAAATAAATAGCTATTCTATAATCTCAGCGTTTGCTTATGCAATGCTTATTTCACTAGAATGAAAGACTGACAATTCAGTGTGTGAATAATGTAATTGATAATTATGCAAGAAATTATTATGGCAAAATATAACCAATTATACTTTATACTTTATTATAAAGCAGCATATTTTTAAAAATACACTTGGGCACATTTTCAACCAAATTACACATTGGTCTGTTTTCATAAACGGATTACAGATCTCCGTCCTTGGCTGCAAATTACTATAAGGAGCAGAGATAAGTCTGCACTCTGCAGAAGTCAAAGCTCAGCACAGAACTCAAAGCTCAGCTAGAGTAGACTCTAGGGGGCAAATGATGAGATGATGCAACTAAAAAAAATCCCCTATAGTAAGACAGAGCTAGGCCATGATCAGATCTTTTGCCACTCTGGCGCTCATAATTCTAGAAATGAGATATATCAAGGTCAATAAAGAAAAGACATGTTTTTTCCCTAGCATTACATAGAAAATAATTCATCCAATACATCATATTGACATAGGACATCACAGGTCAGGAGAAGTGTGTCTCATGAAGGGAAATTGGGGAATAAATGTGTTCTATGCTCAGATGACCTTATTTGTTGATGACTTTATCTTATTCTTCAGTCAGCACAGTATTATGATACACTGACTTTGGAATCAAACATTTCATTTCATTAGCCATTTTAAGAGCAATGATATGCTGGAGACCAATACTGTGCTGAATAAGAACCAGCATCCTTCAAGTATATGGAAATGATCTCATACCTTCATTCCTTTATCAAGAATCACTGACTTTCTGCCACCTTCAGGTAAAGTGACATCTTTAGGGGTATTGGCTACTTGATATAAATCTAACTTAGACTTCTTATGAATCTTATACCAGAACCCCTTAGAGATAGAAGTATCATTATCATTATTTTATGAATGAATGAATTTAGCCCGAGGACAGGGGTGGTGGCTCACACATGTAATCCCAGCATTTTAGGAGGCCAAAGTGGGCAGATAGTTTCAGCCAAGGAGTTTGAGACCAGCCTGGGCAACACAACGAAATTCTGTCTCTGCAAAAAAAAAAAAAAAAAAGAAAGAAAGAAAAAAAGAAAATACAACAATTAGCCATGTGTGCCTGTAGTCCCAGCTACTCAGGAGGCTGAGCTGGGAGCACAGGAGGTGGAGGTTGCAGTGAGCCACAATCATGCCACTGCACTCCAGCCTGGGCAACAGAGTGAGACTCCATCTAAAAATAAAATAAAATAAAATAAAATAATGAAGAAAAAGAAATAAATAAGGAAAGAAAGAAAGGAAAGAAAGAGAAAGAAGGAAAGAAAGGAAGGAGGGAAGGAAGGAAGGAAGGGAGGAAGGGAGGAAGGGAGGAAGGGAGGAAGGGAGGGAGGGAGGGAGGGGGGGAGGGGGGGAAGGGAACCTGAGAGGTGCAAAATACTTTTTCTGTTTATATACCCACTGAGGCAAAGCCAGTTTTCAAACCTATATTAATAAAAATCCTTTATTCATTAATTTATACCCTTTTGAATATTTTTGGGCAAGGAGGAAAAGTGATTTGTAATCCCTCAAGAAAGTTATAAACAAAGTACCTCTGAGTGTGAATGTTCAGATCTGTGTTGCAATCTAGTCATCACCTGCAAGGATTGGGTCTGGAGTAGAAGAATGATAGTTTCCAATCTAGTTGGATGAGAATTGTAACAAGTGGGACTTTTGGAACTACTAAAAGATTATTTAAAAAAGTGTAATTATTTGATGCCTGCAACATATATGTGGTGATTTCTGTACTGAATTGATCTATTATTTTACGGCTGAGGAAGCTGAGGTACAGTGGTAATTCATTTCTTCAGAGGAAAATGTTAGTTGTTGTGTAAATTGAAAGTTCAATGCCCATTTGAC
Organism: Pan troglodytes; assembly: GCF_028858775.2. Taxonomy (NCBI): domain Eukaryota; kingdom Metazoa; phylum Chordata; class Mammalia; order Primates; family Hominidae; genus Pan; species Pan troglodytes. Next base: position 109,285,446 of record NC_072410.2, read on the forward strand.
TGCCACAGAAGTCCTTGGATTTATCACTATTTATAAATGCAAAAAGTATATTCTGAGCACTTATTCTGTATGTTGCTCTAAAAATGCAGCAATTAATGGATAAGAACCCTGGCCTGAATATGGCTCCATTCCTTTAGGCAAAATCTGAAATATAAATAGATAAATACAATTGGCAGGAGATTGTAAATTTAAGGGCAGGGGTGGGGACAAACTCTGAGCAGAGACTGCAGTGAGTGCAGAGGCTTGCAGACTAGAGCATACCTGACATGTTTGAAAAATAGCAGGGAGGCTAGGGCTGTAGTGAGTGAGAGGTCAGAGAGGAAGCACCTGCCAATTCATGTAGAGACCCGCAGTCCGTTATGATGGCTTTGTGGTCTGGTCAAAAATGGGAGACCATTGGAAGGTTTGAGTTGGCAGTGACAAGATCTGACTTATATCTTGAAAGGAATACAGTGGAAGTTGTGTTGAGAAAAGGCTAAAGTGAAGAAAAAGCAGATAGATAAGAACAGTACGTTTTATTCCAGAAATCCTATTGAGAAAGGACAGTGACCTGGACCAAAGTGATAGATCACAGTGTGTCCACCATAAGAGTGCACCTCTCAGATCTCTTGACAGCCAGGAGTATTCTCAAATCCATCAGTGAGTCTCAGCTGAGGTCATGTGTCCCATAAACTGCCTAGCCAATGACTGAACGTGGTAGGGATACAAAGGCAGGCTCATTTCTGGAAGTTGAAGCAGTTTTCTGATGAGTGACTGGACTTTGACTTGAGGACTCTCCAATGGCCTTGCCAAACAAATCTTAGCCTTGCTCTGCAGTCAAAATTACTTACACTCATGTTCATTAGGCAGTTGAAAATAAAGTCTGGAGTTTCAGGAAGGAATCCAGGTTGGAGACATAAATAGAGGATTTATCATGTAGAGGTGGTATTTAATGGCATGATGCTGGATGAGATCACCACGAATTTGACTTATTGAGTGTGGAATAAAAAGAGATATGAGTTCCCAAAACTATGTACTAGAGCACTCCAAAAATTTATTAATCAAAAAGAACTAGCAAAGGAAATTAAAAGGAGTGACAATGAGACAGGAGAAAATCCAGAGAATACAGGGTAGCTGGAAGCTATGAATTTATTTCCCAATTCAACATGCTGTATTGTAGAAATATACAAATTTAGAAGATACTCCAAAACAATTTTTGGCTTTGAAAACTATGAATCTCTAACTGTATGTATCTAAATAATCTTCAATATTTAACTTTGCCTACAGACAAAGCATTTTTCCTCTCACTAAGCAAAGATTCAAATCAAAGCAGTGATTTTTGCATGAGTGACTTAATCTCTCTGAGGTTTAGTCTCCTCATCTACATGACAGTGATAAATAATCACTACTGATTTTGGAGAGTTAGAAGAAAAGGTCAGCTCATGACTACACAGTACTTAGCTCAAAGGCAATTGTCCCAAAAGCAACACTGAATACGTATCATTAATCCTGTTTTTAGTATTCAAGTTGAGTAATTCCACAAGATAATAACATAAGAGGTGGGAGAGTTAGATTGAACCCAATGTCAATGGCCCATTTATTGATGAACTTACCACACACTCACACATGAAAGGACCTATTCTATGCCATGCAATAACTTTTGGGAAATGTTCTGTGTGCTGAGTTTAGACAGTAGCTGACTTCCAGTATCGTTCCAGGAAGTCTGTAGCCTGACACTTCTCATATAAATAGGCACTCATCAGTTATACTGATTTCAAACTTGAACATAGGAGCCACTAAAAGATTGATTAAATATATATTTGGGAAATATTTTGGCATGAGACTATTTCTGTACTCTCTGAATGAGGATAAAAATCAAATGTCTTGCATTTCAATAAAAAGGAAGGATCAAATAAAATTCTAGGAAACCATCCTGAGAAGGTTTGATTATAACACAATTCTGACAGTGTGATAAATAGGGATCAACTCCTAGAAAACAGAATGGTAAAAGACTGTAACACACACATGCACCTAACATGCATGTCTGTGCCAACACAGGCATCTCACATTTGTCCTTAGCAAATACATGTACCAAATACAGCATTTTGCTGTAAGCAGGAAGTCTGCAGCATACTGATGGGGATCTCACTTTGCCTTTTGGCAAATTTCTTTTAATGCAATAATATATTCCCCCTGGGGTTGTTCTCCATGGTTCTTGGTTATGCCCTTTAGCCTTGGTTCTGTTCTCTAGGTCATCCTTCCTTTCCCATAAGATAGGACATGTGTTGGTAGTGGATAGCCTTCCTGGACACCTTCCTGTGTAGAGAATAAGGTCTAAGGACCCTTTGTACACTTTATTGTCTCTATTTCTTTCAACTAATACTGTTGAGGTTTTCATTAGTACAATTTGCTTACAAACTTTGTGATAATTTTTATAAATTTTATTAAAATTTACTCCTTTTAGACATAAAGCCACAGTGACAAATCTCTGAGAGATTCCTTTCTCTGTTGTGATCCCTTTAGATTCTTAGAATCTCTATTGTTTAAAAGGGATTGTCTGGGAGCCACATACACATGATCATTAGAAAAGCATTTTGTCTCTAAGAAAGGGCCCCATGAGTCACCATCTTAAAACTCCGAAGTTATATAAAGGGTCTTTATAGTCATATGTCAAAGCCTTAAAACAGCAATAATTTTATTTGCTTGTGTTTTGGCAGGTCAGGAATTCCAAAGAGCTTGGCTGGGCAGTTCTTACTTTGGAGCCTTTAACATCCCTCACTACCTAGCAGTTGATGCTGATCACCAGCTGAGGGCTCATCTGTGGTTCTCTGCTGGAGACCTGCACATGACTCTCCAGGACAGTGATTTCAGGTACTCAGACTAACTCACACTTCTTAAATAGCAGCTAGCTTCCTTCAGAGCATCGCATGTAACCAAAGAAATCATGAAGAAATGACATGGTCTAATCTGACCTGTACTCACAAGTTACACAGGTAACATTTACTTCATTCTACCAGTTACAACTGAGTCACTAAGGCTAGTCCAGGATCAATACCTCTCTAAAAAGGTGATGTTTTCGAAGAGATCTGAAAGAATAATGGCAAAATATAGGTCAATCTGGAGGAAAAGCAACTCAGAAAGAGAGAGAGGAAGAGAAAGACAGAACAGTACTTAGAATGTGTGTGTGCATAAGAGGACGTCAGAGTGCAGCAGGCGGCCCGGTCTTTTAAGGTTAGGTAAACTGTTGTAAACATTGTATATATTCCTGCAAGTAAGATGAAAATCAGAGGAATATTTGAGATGCAGGCATATTATGCCCAAGTTAATGTTTTAAATGTGTTGCTCTCCAGCAATGAGGAAACCAGGATATGGGGAAACAAGAGTATATTCAGGGAGATTTGTGGGAGTTTATTGTAATAATTCAGATGAGAAATGATGATGGCTTAAATAAATTGAGTATACAGAAGGTAACTAGAAAGATTTGCACTCAGAATACCCTTTGAATGTAGAGTTGCTAGAATTTGTTGATGAATTAAATATGAGGTATGAGAGAAAGAAAAGGGTTCAGAATTTTCAAAGAATTTTGGCCTAATTTCTACCTAAATGAAAAAAAGTTGGTACTTCTTCAAATAAATACTGTGGTTGGAAAAACTGTAGATAAAATTGAAGGAATTCTATGTTGAAGTTGTGGGCTAAAATGTGGATAATTCTAAGTGTATATTGTGTGATACACACACACAGACACACACACACACCCCCCCAAACAATTAGAAATGCATTTAAAAGTGCAATGTTAACAATACTATTAAAAAATCATATATCTAGGGAAATTCTAACAAAATAAACAACACATTTGAAAATTACAAATTGCAAGATTCAATTCTGTAAAGATGTCAATTGCCTTTAATTTGATCTATACATTCAGTTTCAGCTTAATCTAAAGATGATTAAAGTGTGATAATAGCAAGTGAAATTAAGATTATCAAAACAATTTTTGGCTTTGAAAACTATGAATCTCTAACTGTATGTATCTAAATAATCTTCAATATTTAACTTTGCCTACAGACAAAGCATTTTTCCTCTCACTAAGCAAAGATTCAAATCAAAGCAGTGATTTTGCATGAGTGACTTAATCTCTCTGTGGTTTAGTCTCCTCATCTGTATGACAGTGATAAACAATCACTACTGATTTTGGAGAGTTAGAAGAAAAAGTCAGCTCATGACTACACAGTACTTAGCTCAAAGGCAATTGTCCCAAAAGCAACACTGAATAGATATCATGAATGCTGTTTTTAGTATTCAAGTTGAGTAATTCAACAAGATAATAACATAAAAGGTGGGAGAGTTAGATTGAACCCAATGTCAATGGCCCATTTATTGATGAACTTACCACAAACACACACACACACACACACACACATGAAAGGACCTATTCTAACCCATGCAATAACTTTTGGGAAATGTTCTGTGTGCTGAATTTAGACAGTAGCTGACTTCCAGTATAGTTCCAGGAAGTCTGTAGCCTGACACTTCTCATATAAATAGGCACTCATCAGTTATACTGATTTCGAACTTGAATGTAGGAGCCACTGTTCTAACTCTGAAATTGTTGAAATGAGACACATTAAATCATTATTTCAATTACAGACTGTTGAGTGTTGAATTCTTTTATTTGCTGCCAAAAGCATCCTAAGTAATGCTTCTTTGCTTCTTCCTGAGAAAGGCAAAACTTTCTCAGGGATGACAAATGAATCTTTACTGATTCGACAATAGTTAATAGTTGCACTTTCTAGGTGGCTTATATACTTGGCTGAAAAGATTCCCTGCCCAATAGCTAGGAAGATGAAATCACTTTCCTTGAGGCCGAAAAATGATATCAAAGACATTATCACCTACTATGACATTTTTTGTGGCCTTCATTTTTCTCAGCAGCAAATGGTGAAAAATCTTTTCTGAAGGAGATAATCATGGTAAAAATGGATTGCAATTCCAGTGTTTAAAATGTCCAATGATTTGTACAAAAAAGTTGCAGCAAATTGATCCCTCTCCTCTGTAGTTTCAGGAGGCCTAAGTTTCAAATAGCTCTGTTATGATGGGCTTAATACATATTTGATTCAGCGATCCTATGAGAAAAAAACACGCTTTAAGTCAAATGTTTATATTAAGCCCCCAAAGAGTTCAATGTGCCTAAAAATATATTTTGCATAGTGATATATTTTAAGATTGCTGGCTTTTAGTCTAATTTTTCCCACTTCATAGCAAGTAGTTATCCTTTTGATCCTCAGTACTTGCTTATATAATATGAGGACTTTTCTAATTCACCTGAGAGTTCTTCATGCCTTTCCAACAGAGTTGCATCATTTGACATTTTTCTGCTTTAATATACCGTAGCTATTTTTTAAATAACTACATCTTGCCAAATAATGTTTTCTATGTTAATACTTTTTAGAAATCTCCAAAAAATGTTAACATATGATTAAGAAGTTTTAATGGCAGCAAAATATAATTTGAAAAAGTCATTTTACATGCCTACAAAAATTTTTATGTAGCACAAAAATTCAGTTGGTATGTGATGGAGTATTGGTCCTTACAGATTTTTTTTTTCTTAAGAGATACTCTTCTTTATATTTCTTCTTTTCCTCTCTCCTGTTTTGTGCTATGGCACTTAGCTGCTATCAGTTATTAATATTTATTGTTATAATTAACATGCATCAGTATGTTTTCAGCTGTTTCTCATTTCTATGAAATGAAAAAACAAGTAATGTGGCTAATTAAAAGCACATAAAATTGTGTTTTTAAAAAACAGGCATTTCTTAAAAAGATAACAAAGTGCAGCAGAAGCTCTGTAGATGGCTCTTTGGCATGCTGCCTGCTGCTTGGCCTTATGGTCAGGTGTGTGATCTTAGGGTTAGTTTCTGGAGCTTTCTCTTACAAATCATTACGAGTTTGCGTTTGGGGGCTCAGCAAATATTTCTTGGAACAAGCTAGCAATAATGTTTCTCGACCTGTGCTATTTTTATTATTATCATTTAAAAAAATACATTAAGTTTGTCATTTAAAATATTTGTAAGTATACAATGCAGTAGTGTCAAGTTACATACACCTTGATGTGCAACAGATCTCTAGAACTTTTTCATCTTGCAAAATTGAAATTCCATACCCATTGAAAAGCAACTCTCTATTTTCCCCATCCCCTGCCAACCACCATTCTAATCTGAGTTTGACTACTTCAAATACCTCATATAATTGGAATCATGCAGTATGATGACAGGCTTATTTTACTTAACATTTTTTCTGACTGCTTTATTTTACTTAACATTATGTCCTTAATGTTCATTCAAATTGTGGTCTATAACAGGATTTTTTTCTTTATTTAAGGCTGAATAATATTCCACTGTATGGGTTCACCACATTTCTTTACCCATCTGTCACAGACATTCAGGTTCCACATCTTTGCTATTGTGGATAATGCTACAACGAACATTAGTACGCCAACATTTCTTAAAGATACTGTTTTCAATTCTATTGTATATATACCCAGAAATGGGATTGTTCGATCATATAGTAATTCTATTTTTACTTTTTTAAGGAACCTCCATAATGTTTTCCATACCTGTGTACCATTTTACATGCACACCAATGGTACACAAGGGCTTCAATTTCTTGACATCCTTGTCAACACTTGTTATTATTATTATTTTTAATAGTAGCCATCCTAATGGGTGTGAGGTGTATATATTTAAGATGTTAATTCTTCTTTAAAAGTCGGGTAAAATTTTCCAGCAAAGCCACCTGGTACTGGGTTCTCCTTTGCTAGTAATTTTTTGATTAGCAATTCAATAAGCTTACTAGTTATAGGTCTACTCATATTTTCTTATTTCTTAAAAATTCAGTCTTAGTATGTTGTATGTTCCTAGGAACTTATCTATTTCTTTTTGTTCTCCAATTTCTTGATGTATAATTGCTCATAGAAGTTGTTTATAATGCTTTTCATTTATATGACATCGGGTGTGACATTTCCTCTTTCTTTTGTGTTTCTGTTCTTTTTTCTCTGTTCTTTTTCCTTTTTCAGTGTAGATTTTAAAGGTTAACCAATTTTGTTGATCTTTAAAATTTAACTCTTAACTTTGTTGTTTTTTTGCATTGATTTTCTATTCCTCATTTTACTTCATTTTAGTTTTAATCCTTACAACTATTTTCATCTGCTATTTTTGGTTTTAGTTTGTTTTACTTTTCCGGTTTCTTCATGTGCATAGATAGTTGACTTGAAATCTTTCTGCTTTTTTTTTTTTTTATATACTTTAAGTTTTAGGGTACATGTGCACATTGTGCAGGTTAGTTACATATGTATACATGTGCCATGCTGGTGCGCTGCACCCACTAACTTGTCATCTAGCCTTAGGTATATCTCCCAGTGCTATCCCTCTCCCCTCCCCCTACCCCACCACAGTCCCCAGAGTGTGATATTCCCCTTCATGTGTCCATGTGATCTCATTGTTCAATTCCCACCTATGAGTGAGAATATGCAGTGTTTGGTTTTTTGTTCTTGCGATAGTTTACTGAGAATGATGATTTCCAATTTCATCCATGTCCCTACAAAGGACATGAACTCATCATTTTTTATGGCTGCATAGTATTCCATGGTGTATATGTGCCACATTTTCTTAATCCAGTCTATCATTGTTGGACATTTGGGTTGGTTCCAAGTCTTTGCTATTGTGAATAATGCCGCAATAAACATACGTGTGCATGTGTCTTTATAGCAGCATGATTTATAGTCATTTGGGTATATACCCAGTAATGGGATGGCTGGGTCAAATGGTATTTCTAGTTCTAGATCATCTGACAAAGGGCTAATATCCAGAATCTACAATGAACTCAAACAAATTTACAAGAAAAAAACAAACAACCCCATCAAAAAGTGGGCGAAGGACATGAACAGACACTTCTCAAAAGAAGACATTTATGCAGCCAAAAAAACACATGAAAAAATGCTCATCATCACTGGCCATCAGAGAAATGCAAATCAAAACCACTATGAGATATCATCTCACACCAGTTAGAATGGCAATCATTAAAAAGTCAGGAAACAACAGGTGCTGGAGAGGATGTGGAGAAATAGGAACACTTTTACACTGTTGGTGGGACTGTAAACTAGTTCAACCATTGTGGAAGTCAGTGTGGCGATTCCTCAGGGATCTAGAACTAGAAATCTTTCTGCTTTTTTAGTGTAAGCATTACAGCTATAAACTTTCCTCTCACTATGGTTTTTGCTGCAGTCCATATGTTTTGGTATTTCCCTTTGTCTCAAAATATTTTCTAATTTTCATTATGACTTTATGTTTGACCCATATTTTTTCAAAAATGTGCTGTGGCTAAGCATTGTGGCTACTACCTGTAATCCCAACACTTCTGGAGGCCAAGGTGGAAGGATCACTTTAGGCCAAGAGTTCAAGACCAGTCTGCACAACAATGTGAGACCGTGAAGATTTCTCAAACCTTTCCTGGGTATGCATCTTCTCTGGGCTCACATGTGCAATTTCCCAGTTAGAGAAATTTGCCACTGTGTTTTTAAGAAGCTAATAATTGATTCCTCCCTATGGTGCCTGTCTGGGGTATTGCAGGTTCTCTGTTGTTGTAACAAACAAACTACCAAGCTCCCCTTTGTTCTAAGCAGCCCAAAGTATGCTGATTCTCCATCAATACTCTGAGTCATATAAGACAGAAACCAATTTCTCTGGCAGCCCTTCACAAATTGAGAATATTGGATGTACATTTCACTTTTCTCTTTCCCTTTCAAACAAGAAATCACAAGTTGAACATTTTCTCCCAATTACACTGAGCTGTGCCAGCTTTAGGGAAAGGTTATCATAGGTAAAAAGCAACGCCTTTCTTTAAGCTATTCCATTTTCTTTGTACTCATCTGGTATACTTTGACTTCTTGTCTAATTTTTGCAGTTCTCATTAAAGGATTTTTGGATCGTATATTATTTTTAGGTCAGTGTCTCTGTAAAAAATGATGTCTGGAGCTTCTTATTGCACCATCTTGCAGACATCATTCTGTCCTCAAGCAATATTCTCATCATTAGAAACCCAATGCAGATAAGTCTATCCAAACGAAAAGTTAGCATAATTTCATTCTAAATTTTAATTTGTTCAGTTAATACTAATATTATCTGTTTGGGGATTTAAAGAAACAAGTAAATGGTACTTTTTGTTTCTACTTAAGTTCAGAATTATTTGCAAGATATACAGTGCAGTCAAGCATATTGGAATATAACTTTAGATATAATAGAAAAGTAAGCTTTTCAGTAATTCATTCTTAAAATGACTTGCTCACCCAGGTCGAGCTGGACAACAGAAGTTTTATCAAAGGAGAAAAGTACTATGCAATTTATTGTGCAAACTAGAAAACATTTAAGAATGTAGAGAAATCAAAAAATATTTTAAAACTGTGTATGTTATTGATTTAATTATACTAGTGGATCTGCATAATAATTCCATTTAAAAGCCACTCTAAGAAGTAAAATATCATATAGAAAGATAAAGATATAGAAACAAGTATTACCTTAAAAGAAAAAGTTTAAAGTATCATAGTGAATATGTAAACATAAAAAAATCAAAATGAGCTGAGCACAGTGGTTCATGCCTATAATCCCCAGGACTTTGGGAGGCCAAGGTGGGTGGATCACCTGAGGTCAGCAATTTGAGACCAGCCCGGCCAACATGGTGAAAACTTGTCAATACTAAAAATACAAAAATTAGCTGGGCATGGTCGTGGGCGCCTGTAATCCCAGATACTTGGGAGGCTGACGCAGGAGAATCACTTGAACCCGGGAGGCAAAGGTTGCAGCGAGCCGAGATCTCGCCATAGCACTCCAGCCTGGGTGACAAGAGCAAAACTCTGTCTCAAAAAAATAAAAAATAAAAAATAAAATAATGCAATATATATTCATATACTTATAATCAATTTCGTATCTATATTTGTTTCTAATACCAAGTCATTGTTGCACTATTTTCTGAAAAACATGTTTCATCATGTTATTAATTTTAATGATTTAAAAAATGAACCAGAAATCTTCAGCAAGGTTTAATTTATGGTGACAGATTACTGAATTTTGTGCTATCTTCTACTGACTGCCTTATGTAGACCTCGATTAAAAAAATAATTTTATCTCTGCACTTGCTGAGATGCCTGAAAAAATGAGGGCAAATTTTGATGAATGATGAGTACTTCCATTTCTACTTTTATTCATATAGGCATTTTATTAATAATAGTTTTATAAAGTATTTGTTTTCATTCTAAGACATTTTGCAAGAAAATCCTTATCAAATATGCTTTACTTGTGTATTATTCTATTTATAGTCCATAACTCAATTTAAATGTTATAACATTGCAGGCCTTCCTAAATTATATCTAATTCTTATGCATAATATATATTTATCCAATTAAAATTAGAAGCTCATTCTAAGATCTTTTCTCCATGTTGTAATATTCAAAAACTCAAATATAGAAGTTCAAAATTAAATCTCATGCATTGACTGAGCTCTTATCTTTTAATTAGTGCTATAAATTTCCCTCTTAGATCCACTTTTGCTGAATCCCATAGGTTTTGGTATGCTGTGTTTCCATTTTTAATTGTCTCAAGAACTTTCAAAATTTACCATTTAGTTTCTTCATTGAATCATTTGTTATTCAAGAACACATTGCTTAATTTCCATGTATTTATGAATTTTCTGAAGTTCCTACTGTTAGTGATATTAGTTTTACACCATTATCATCAGAAAAGGTACTTAATATTATTTCAATTTTCTTAAATTTTTAAAGACTTGTTTTGTGACCTAAAGTATTTTCTATACTGGAGAAAATTTTATTTGCCATTGAGAAGAATAGGTAATTTGAATCTGTTGAATGGATTGTTCTGTAAATATGTCTATTATTTGACAATCCATTTGAGCGTGTAGTTCAAGTATGATGTTTCCTTATTGATTTTCTGTCTGGATGATTTGTCTATTTCTGAAAATGTGTTAATTTTTTTATTGTTACTGTATTGTAGTCTCACTTTAGATCTATTAATATTTGCATTATATATCTAGCTACTCCAGTGTTGGGCACACATATATGATTGTTATACCCTCTTACGGAATTGAGTACTTTATTATTATATAATGATCTGTTTGTCTTCTTTTACAAACTTTGATTTAAAGTCTATTTTATCCTATTTAAATATAGCCACTCCTGCTCTCTTATGGTTTCTATTTGCATGGAATATCTTTTTTATGCCTTTGCTTTCAGTATGTGAGTTCTTTCAGGAGAAGTGAGTCTTCTTGGAGCAGCTTATAGTTGGGTCTTGCTTTTTGTTTGTTTCCATTCAGGGATTCTATATTATTTTATTGGAGAATTTAGTTCATTTACATTCAAGGCAATTATTGATAGACCAGGGTTTATTACTGCCATTTTGTGGATTGTTTTCTACTTGTTTTGCAGATCTTTTGCTTATCTCTTCCTTTCTTGATGTCTTCCTTTTTGGCTAATTATCACTGGTCATATGTTTTTATTGTTTCTTTTATTTTTTGTGTGTGTCTATTTACTACAGGTTTTTGCTTTGCGGTTGCCATGAAGCTTACAAAATATCTTACAGTTACAACAGGTATTTATTTATTATTTAAGATAGAGTCTCTGTCGCCCAGGCTGGAGTGGAGTGGCATGATCTCGGGTCACTGCAGCCTCCGCCTCCCAGGTTCAAGCAATTCTCCTGCCTCAGCCTCCCAAGTATCTGGGACTACAGGTGCTCACTGCCATGCCAGGCTAATTTTTGTATTTTTAGTAAAGACTGGGTTTCACCATGTTGGCCAGGATGGTCTTGATCTCCTGACCTCATGATTCGCCCAGTCCGGCCTCCCAAAGTGCTGGGATTACAGGCGTGAGCCACAGCCCCCAGCCTATAACAGGTTATTTTAAGCTGATTGTAACAACTTAACTTTAGCCACATACATATACATACACACAAAAACTCTACACTTTTATTCCAATTCATCCCACCCCACATTTCAAATTTTTGATGTCACAATTTACATCATTTTATATTGCATATTCCTTAACAAATTATTCTTACATTCATACTAAAAATACAAGTAATTTGCACACATAATGGTATTCTAAATTTGACTCTATATGTACTTTTACTAGTGAGTTTTATACTTTCAGATGTGTTTGTCTTACTCATTAGCATTCTTTTCTTTCAGCTTGAAGAACTACCTTTAGTATTTCTTGTTGGCATATTTGGTGGTGATGTTCTTCACCTTTTGTTCGGAGAAGTCTTTATCTCATTCCTGAATTTCTGAAGGACAGATTTGCTGGGTACAGTTTTCTTGGTTGGCTGTGTTTTTGTTTTATATTTTCACTTGGCATTTTAAATATCACACTTTCTCCACATGAAGGTTTCTGCCGAGAAGTCTGCTGCTATCTGTATAGGTAATTCTTTATACCTCATTTGCTTCTTTTTTCTTACTACTTTCAGGATTCTCTCTTCATTTGAATTTTGACAGTTTTATTATTGTTTGTTTGGGGATGGTCCTATTTAGATTGAATCTGGTGGGAACCTTTTGACTTTCATGTACTGGGATATCACTTTCTACCTTTATCTTTCTCTTCTTTCGAATTCCTTTGACTCAAACATTCCTTCTTTGGAGGCAGTCTCAAAAATCCTATATGTTTTCTTTATTCTTTTCATTCTTTGTCTCTCTTTTCTCTTTTGAGTGTATATTTTCAAATAACCCATCTTTGAGTTCACAGATTCCTTCTTCTGCCTGATTATTTCTGCTACTGATGCTCTTCCTTGCTTTTTAAAATTTCACTCATTTTAAATTTTATCTCCAGAATTCCTGGGGTTTTTAATTATTATTTGAATTTCTGTATTAAATTTCATCTTCGGATTGATTTCTTAATTCATTGAGATTTTTCTTTGTATTTTCTTGAAGTTTACTTAGCTTCCTTAAAAAGTTATTTTGAATTATTTGTCAGGAAGTGCATACATCTTCATTTCTTTAGAATCAGTCACTGGCACCTTATTTTGTCCATTTGATGATGTAATATTTCCCTGATTATTCTTGATCTTTTTGGTAGTTCATTAATGTCTATGGATTTGAAAATGTAGATTTTCATTTTAGTCTTCACAGGCTGGCTTTCTCTGGAAAAGCCCTGCAGCAGGCACAATTCTGTCATATGTCAGAAGTACAGAGCAGCTGTGGCCGGTATGGTGCTCCAGAAGCCTAGGCCTTGCTATGGTAAGTATGGAGCTGGTGCATACCATAAGTCTGGGACCTCTGAGGCCTGCCTGATAATGAGGGCTTTCTGGCTCCTGAGGCCACTCACGTCAGCCTAAAAGTGTTGTAGACCAGAAATTTAGTTCTCCCAGCAAGCATAATGCTTAGAGCTGTGTTATCCCACCAGCACCGGGGCAGGTATACAGGATCAGGCCACAGGTACCAGCCTAGAATATGGAGCTATGGGGATCTGTCCAGTGCTGAGTTTTACTGTGATGGGCCAAGTGTAATGATTTGAGGCAAAATCCTGTGCTCATTTGTCTATCTTTTCTCTGAGCAGACAGAATCTCTCTCCACACTGCACTGCCTCAGATTGTGGAGGGGTGATACAGGTAATGTAAAAATATTCTTCTTACCTTCTTCAGTGTGTCTTTTCTTACTGTTATGTAACAACCAGGTACTATGGTCTCTGACCTGGTTTCTTCAGGTCTTATGAATGTATTCTTGTGCATGGACACTTCTTCTAATGGATGTTTCTGTGGGGGGATGATTGCGGGGGAGTCCTATTCTGCTACCTTTCTCCCCACCTCTATATTTTAATTGGCAGTACATCACACCTTGCTTGGACACAATTGAGAATTTTATGTTTCCCAAAACCAAATTCAAACGCATGTTTCCCAACAGAATTCTTAATTTAATGAAAATGGAATATTGGTTTTGCTATGATCTCCACCACCTCAAAACATGTATTTAAAATACTCTAAGCAAAAAAAAAAAATTGGACTTTTAAGCAGGATATTCTATAACACTCACAATGTTTCTGCTTGTTTCATGTTTAATAAAATTAGCTTCCAAAGATTTTGATTTCATGAATTGTATAAAATATCTGAACAATACTGGAATTAATCTGATTGTATATATTATTGATTACATGATATAAATGAGCATTATTTGTTAATGAAGTTTTTCTTCTGCTAATAAAGCCAAAACATTAACAGCTATTTGTTACCACTTCATATATGTGCAAAAATTGAATTAAAAATTAATTTGAAAATACACAACTCTCCTCTTGGATATCTGCTTGCTCCTCTCTTACAATAACTGCTATTGTGATTTGTATCTTCTGGGTTTACCACATTAGATGATAAATACTGATAGACATTTTGTGAAAATTACACACTAAGACTCCAATAAAAAAAATCAATACCAGTTATTTTAACTGAGAAAATAAACACAGACAATTGGTTAGACAGGTTTTAGAGTACAGAAATAAAAAGAAAGGAATACTGAGAATTTGCTGAAGTTGCTTATCAGCTTAAGGAGATTTTGGGCTGAGACACTGGGGTTTTCTAGATATACAATCATGTCGTCTGCAAACAGGGACAATTTGACTTCCTAAATCAATGTACAAAAATCACAAGCATTCTTATACACCAACAACAGACAAACAGAGAGCCAAATCATGAGTGAACTCCCATTCACAATTGCTTCAAAGAGAATAAAATACCTAGGAATCCAACTTACAAGGGATGTGAAGGACCTCTTCAAGGAGAACTACAAACCACTGCTCAAGGAAATAAAAGAGGATACAAACAAATGGAAGAACATTCCATGCTCATGGGTAGGAAGAATCAATATCGTGAAAATGGCCAAACTGCCCAAGGTAATTTACAGATTCAATGCCTTTCTTCATCAAGCTACCAATGCCTTTCTTCACAGAATTGGAAAAAACTACTTTAAAGTTCATATGGAACCAAAAAAGAGCCCGTGTCACCAAGTCAATCCTAAGCCAAAAGAACAATGCTGGAGGCATCATACTACCTGACTTCAAACTATACTACAAGGCTACAGTCACCAAAACAGCATGGTACTGGTACCAAAACAGAGATATAGATCAATGGAACAGAACAGAGCCCTCAGAAATAACGCCACATATCTACAACTATCTGATCTTTGACAAACCTGAGAAAAGCAAGCAATGGGGAAAGGATTCCCTATTTAATAAATGGTGCTGGGAAAACTGGCTAGCCATATGTAGAAAGCTGAAACTGGATCCCTTCCTTACACCTTATACAAAAATCAATTCAAGATGGATTAAAGACTTAAACGTTAGACCTAAAACCATAAAATCCCTAGAAGAAAACCTAGGCAATACCATTCAGGACATAGGCATGGGCAAGGACTTCATGTCTAAAACACCAAAAGCAATGGCAACAAAAGCCAAAATTGACAAATGGGATCTAATTAAACTAAAGAGCTTCTGCACAGCAAAAGAAACTACCATCAGAGTGAATAGGCAACCTACAAAATGGGAGAAAATTTTTGCAACCTACTCATCTGACAAAGGGCTAATATCCAGAAACTATAATGAACTCAAACAAATTTACAAGAAAAAAACAAACAACCCCATCAAAAAGTGGGCAAAGGACATGAACAGACACTTCTCAAAAGAAAACATTTATGCAGCCAAAAAACACATGAAAAAATGTTCATCATCACTGGCCATCAGAGAAATGCAAATCAAAACCACAATGAGATACCATCTCACATCAGTTAGAATGGCAATCATTAAAAAGTCAGGAAACAACAGGTGCTGGAGAGGATGTGGAGAAATAGGAACACTTTTACACTGTTGGTGGGACTGTAAACTAGTTCAACCATTGTGGAAGTCAGTGTGGCGATTCCTCAGGGATCTAGAACTAGAAATACCATTTGACCCAGCCATCCCATTACTGGGTATATACCCAAAGGACTATAAATCATGCTGCTAAAAAGACACATGCACACGTATGTTTATTGCGGCATTATTCACAATAGCAAATACGTGGAACCAACCCAAATGTCCAACAATGATAGACTGGATTAAGAAAATGTGGCACATATACACCATGGAATACTATGCAGCCATAAAAAATGATGAGTTCATGTCCTTTGTAGGGACACGGATGAAATTGGAAATCATCATTCTCAGTAAACTATCGCAAGAACAAAAAATCAAACACCGCATATTCTCACTCATAGGTGGGAATTGAACAATGAGATCACATGGACACAGGAAGGGGAACATCACACTCTGGGGACTGTTGTGGGGTGGGGGGAGGGGGGAGGGATAGCATTGGGAGATATACCTAATGCTAGATGACGAGTTAGTGGGTGCAGCGCACCAGCGTGGCACATGTATACATATGTAACAAACCTGCACAATGTGCACATGTACCCGAAAACTTAAAGTATAATAAAAGAAAAAAAAATTTTAAACATCAAAAAAAAAAAGGAATACTGACAGAAGGTGGCTTGTAACTTCAAAAAACTGCTATCATCCCTAATTTCTTGGGAAACAGAAGGAAGAAGTTGGGGTTATTAGAATTTAGAGTCTTATAGAAAGGATTGCACAGAATTGGAAAAAGGGTGTGGTGCCCATATAATGTGGGGACCCAGAAAAAAACAATTTGTTGGAGGGTTCTCTCAGAAATGAAACTCAGGCCTCTGAAAATGGGTTGACACCTGGTGTTAGTTTCAGCCTAGAGGGTATGATGAACCTGGTTCTGAGACAGAAAAACATTAGAACAAAGAATAAAGAATTCCCCTTTTCTCTTCTCCTACCTGCTAGTCTCTCAGTAGGCCACCTATGTTCAGAAACTGACAGCAAGCCTTGTGACAAAGAAGAAATATAGTTTAAATAATCTCAGCCCCAGCATCCTAAAGCAAATTATATAAATTAATTTTAGAGCTGAAAAACCAGAGCTTAGTCCACAGCACAATCAGCAATGTTTATAAATGTGGACTTTTAGTACTAAAGTTTTCATTAACTGTACATTTTTAAAAACTCATTAATGGTAGAATTTATTATTAAATTATCAAGTAATATAACAAAATGAGTAATTGTGATTTACCTCTGTAGCAAAAGGATTGCCATCTTCTCTTTAGCTACGGTTAGATTTCTCAGTTTCTATTTTCCACACTTATTCCATCTAAACTGTAAGTTTTTAAAATTTTCACTAAGGTATCCTGATGTAATTTGTACATCTCACAGCTTACTAGAGGTTCTGTGGCCCCGTTTTCTGATACAATGGGTAGCTTGTGGGGATAGCAGCATTTACTACTTCTCCCATTATTCAAAGACTAGAAGGAATTGGCTGTCTGTAGCTGCTTATGTCTGAATATACTCCTGTGTGGTGTACTTTAAAGGGAGGCCAGAGGTACTGACATTGAGAAAGGCTACTCAAGAGAGAAGCTTGCTCACTGGTCAACTCTGATTTATCCATGTGCTAAATGAGAGCTCTGTTCACTTAGAATTTACTTCTGACACTAATAGGTAAGATTACGACAGAAGCTAGAAAAAAGACAAGTTTTGGTCTGTCAAACATATAGTCACTTATTTTCCTGAAGCTGTTAATAATACAACTTTATAAGAAAAAAATCAGTACACATTCTAAATTGGATGAGGCTCCAGGAAAGGACAAACTTTGACTTATCTGGGCAAAGCAGAATGTGTGACCACCTTACTCATGGAAGCCCGTCTCTAGAAAAGTAGAAATTTCATGCTTTTGGGGGTTAGGCAGAATCTAAGAATTAACTTGGAAGGGTCTGAGCCAGGCATGTCCATCTGCTTCAATCACACTCAGTAATCAAGAAGTCACCCTTTCTCACCTAGGAGTGCTGAAAAAGTGCCTGAGAGAGCACAGAAATGTCATTTTAATGGAGGACTTTCTGCTTCCATTAAAATATCATGTTATCATCATGTTAATAGAGGAATCATAGAGAGTAGAATACAATTTTTCCTCCCCATTATCTTATATTAAGGACATTAGTAACCATGTTGTATCTATAGAGAATTGCAATGATAGAATATGTTTACATTTACACATAAATGAAATATATAACTTTTAAAAATCATATGTCAAGATTATATATTTGGATGATGCGTTATTATTATTGATGCATATATATTGTGCATCTGATATAGTTTGTATATTTGTCTCTGCCCGAATCTCATGTTGAATCATAACTCCCAATGCTGGAGGTGGGGTCTGGGAGAAAGCGTTTGGATCATGGGGGTGGATCCTTCATGGCTTGGTACTGTCTTTGTAATAGAAAGTTCTCATAGGATCTGGTCATTTTAAAAGTGTGTGGCACCCACTCTCACCCCACTTTCTCTTGCTCCTGCTTTTGCCATGTGAAGTGCCTACTCCTGCTTTGCCTTCCACCATGATTGAAAACTCCCTGAGGCTTCACTAGAGCAAGCAGATGCCAGCACCAAGGATTCCTGTAAATCCTGCACAACTGTGAGCCAGTTAAACTTCTTTTCTTTATAAATTACCCAGTCATGGGTAATTCTTTATAGCCACGCAAGAACAGCTTAACACATCATCTGATCCTGTGTATTTATAGTAAGAAATTTGGACTCTAACTCCTGGGAGGTAACCTCTATAAGTTTGAATTTTCCTGAGTCATCAGAGTGTCTTTGTTACCCATGACGGGCCCCTTAACCACACCTCATAGTTTATGCTAAAAAAGTGACTCATTGAGTAAACCCCGGGACCACATGCAACAATCTTAGGGCTAGGAGGCTGGCTAGACCAGAAAGATTAACCAGGTGATTAAAGGTTGGGACTTTAGCCCACAAGATATCAGCCCAACCTATGGGGAAGGGAGATGCTGAAGACTAAATTCAACCACATAAGCAATAATTAAAGTAATTGTGCTTACCTACATAATAGAGGCCCAGTAAAAGCTCTGAATACTGTATCATGTGTGGGCTTCTCTGACTGGAAATAATCTCTGGATATTGTAACACATTGTGGCTGGGAGGCAGTAATGCCATCCACGACTCCACAGCGTGATGACAAGCAGAAACTCTGCTTTAGGCCCCTGCCATATTCTACCTTATGCCTTTCTTTCTAATGTGTGTCCTTTGCCGGAAGTAAATGTAACTGTGAGTGTTATAGCTTGCAGTGAGTTCTGTGAGTCTACTGAACTTTCTACTGAATTATCAAAACTGAGAGTGGTTTTGGGAAAGCCTCCAGCTTGCCATTGGTGTCTTGGGAAGACCTGATCATCTGATATACTGTGCCCTTAGCCTCCAGTCTGGCTAACTTTGGGTAATGCACAATGGGTAAATTTATATTTTTGCATATTATACCCATTCATATAGTTGATAGGCCAGAGTGAACACTAGACAGGGGGCTCAGAAGATTTATATTCTGAGCCTTTTGTATAATTTCACAATTGTATGATCATTTGGCAAAATACTTCATTTATCTGACCTCATGGGCATTGTCTCCCATGTAAAATGGTTATAATGTTGGCAAAGAGGAGGTAGCTAGACTTTTAAGGATCTCATCAAATTTATCACTCTAAGATCACATAAAAATATATAAAAGACATGAAATTATGACATTTGATTTTGTTAGTATGACTTAGTCACACAAAAATGTATGAGGGTTTACTTCAAACATACACACATAAGAAAAGTATATTTCTTTTCATTGTATATGTTCAAGACTGTTGTTTCCTTAAAACCTATTTTTGTTAAATTAATAAGAATCAACATCTGGTTCATTGGCAACATATGCCTTCTGCAAATTAGCTTCTCTGATGTTGGCTGGGTTCCTTAGGAAACTGTCCACCTACTATTAAAATAATGCAAAATGACAATATTTAACCCTGGAATGATAGAGGGGTGGGGAAGTCCCTGGTGGACCTGGTGAGATCTATGCTGGTTTTTGAACAACATTAAGGTATTTATGACACCAAGGAGATTTGGAAAAGAGTTTTCAAGGCTAATCAAAAGCAAGGTTGAGGCAGGTGTGGCACATGTGGGGAAATAGCAAATAGTTCAGTTACAACTAAGCATCATATGCAGAATAGGGAGAAGGAGGAGCTCTAAGAAATAAAGCAAAAAGACTTCAATATTTGATGAGCCATATATTCCATGCTAAGTTTTTGGACTTAACCTTGCAAGAAATGGGAAGCCATAGCTTATTTTAAGGTTAGTTTTACTTTCTTATTTTCAACAATATAGAGAAGCCGTCTCTCAAAATGTGTGTATCAATGTACATATGTACATGCACTAAGGATTTAGAATAATGTAAGAGGGAAATTAAAATAATAAGCATTAAGAATCAGATGTCTGGGTGCTCAAAACCTAGGCAGGCAGCCACAGGAACAGAGAACATTGACACTTAAGTTGTTGGTGACAGAAAAAAACTCAGGCTATGACCCCCATTACACTAATCTCTTACAAGGTGCTCTGCCTCATTGTTGAACAAAAAATTCTGTTCTTTAAAATGCAGAGGAGCCCACATTATCAAGTGTTAGAAACCTTGAAGACAGAAAAAAGAGAAGATTTTTTGGCTTTTTATCAGACTCCCAAGGTTCCTCTTGAGAAATAAATCTTAAATACCACAGTGCTTTTAATTATTAACTCCATGACAGATATTTTAAGATGTTTTTCCGATAATTTTTGCATGCTAGAAATAATTTATTCTTGTCAGAACAGGTAGAAAACACTACATGTAATCATACATGCTTTATCCAATTTAACAGTGAAAAAAGTTGGGAATATTATTAAATGAGATAAGAATTTTGGTATCACAAGACTTCAGTGTGGTATAGTGGAAAGATAATGTGTTTGGAAGTCAGAGAGGCCTGGGTGTTAGATCCAGTGTGGCCAATTAGTAGCTGTGTCTCCCTTTAAAGCCACCAGTCTGCATATCTGTGAACATTTTCTACCAGGAAGGTTGTTGAAAAGTACATTTGTGATCACATGCTGTCAACAAGATGTTGAGCATAAAATAGATGCTCAACAAATTCTAGTTCATTTTACTCTTAATAAATGCAGCTCCACCATATTTACTTTGTTTTCTGTTTTTCCCCTCAAAATAATTAATCTCCATTTTCTTTTTTCTTGCTTTCATTATTATTGTGTATTAAGATGTTTTGAAATGATTACAATAGTCAAGTAATTTAACCTATCTATAACTCTCCAGTTACTTTTTTGTAGAAAGAGCACCTAAAATAGAATCTTTTGACAAATTTTTATGAATATTG